>NW_017732112.1:652639-654699 GCF_001890085.2 Hipposideros armiger | reverse complement strand
TCAATTTCATCTTGCTCTTTTATAAGGTACGTACGCCTTAGTCTTTGAATAACCAATACGATGCTATGAATAGCCTGAATTGAGTGCAGAGATTTCATAGATCCACCAGTGAGCCTGTCTAAATCCAGTCTAAATTATATTTGATGAAAGAGAAACCTAACGCTCGGGCACGTCTCTGATTGTAGGCTGGGCAGATATGTT
Organism: Hipposideros armiger; assembly: GCF_001890085.2. Classification (NCBI taxonomy): domain Eukaryota; kingdom Metazoa; phylum Chordata; class Mammalia; order Chiroptera; family Hipposideridae; genus Hipposideros; species Hipposideros armiger. Next base: position 654,498 of record NW_017732112.1, on the reverse strand, counting down.
CCTCTCCACACTGAGGACGGCCTTACGGAGCGTGTCTGGCTTGGCAGAGGGTTACCTGCGTGTTCCCAGCCTAGCTGGCTGAATAGCTTATTGGTATTACCTGGGTTACATGCACGTCTTTTGATAATTGAGAAGGCAGCTTAGCCTTCTAGTTGTTTCCTGCATGCACTGGATCCTCATACCTCCCAGTGAATTAGAAGGCATTTTACAAGTGTGTTCATTACTTGCCATTGGTTTTTGGAGAACGTTGGTTTTTGGAGAACGATCTTTCCAGTCTTTGCCTCTAGACTTTTCTCCATGCGGTAGCTTCACATCTGACCACTTGCGGTTAAAGCCAAGTTTCCGTTGTTTCTTGTGTACACTGATGTCGTAGAGGAAGTGAACTGACTGCACTTTAAATGGTTTGAATCAGGTCTCCACTTCTTCTGTGGTTGAAGGAAAGGAGCTCCCTGTGCGCAGCTCAAATGAAAATGCCCAGGTCAGCAGCCTGGACAGCGGCTCGCCCCGCGTCCTCGCCGTGCACTACGTGCTGGAGGAGAGCAGCGGCTACATGGAGCCCACGCTGCGGATCCTGGCCGTGCTGCACACCGTCATTTCCTTCTTCTGCATCATCGGCTACTACTGCTTGAAGGTAGGACAGTAGGGGCCTGGGCACCTGTGCGCATGTGCGTGTCCACATGTCTGTGCAGGTTGGACTAATGGGGAAGAAGGGGATTGTGAGATGGAGACTACATGCGTGGAATTTATTAGGGAATGGTCCAGGAAGCAGTGCCTGTAGGGCAACGGGCGTGAGTAGGAGGCATCAGAGGGGACAGTAGGCTATGGAGGCATCAGAGGGGACAGTGGACTGCGGAGGCAACAGGGGGGACAGTGGGCTACGTGCAGATGCACAGGGCAGCCCAGGCCAGTCTCTGAAGCTGGCGCCCTTGGCGCTGTCCTGGGCTGGGGCACTAGAGCCTGGCCTTCTGATCTCCATGGTGACCTGGCATTGGCTGCCAGCTGTCCTAGGAAGGGGTATGGCCTTGGGCTGTCTTACTGTAGCTTTCGTATATTGGTAATTATTCACATAATGACCAATTTCACCTATAACGTGACCCCACAGACATGACCCACTCACTCTGTCTCCTAGCAATGCTCCAGTGTTTTAGGAATTACAGAAATATGTCATATCAAACCTAGAGGTCATTTTGACTGTTATTAGGGACACATCTGTTGACATCCTGGGTGAAAATGTTTCATAGCTTGTCTCACTTTACCCAGAAAACAATGCAGCTCTCCAGAGAGCCCTTCCAAGGGAACAGTGTAATTTGTGAATGGAACTCAAGAGGGTCTCTGAGCGCTCCGAGCTGCCCATTACCTGGCCCACTTCTTCATCTTCTCCTAGGAAGATACCTTGTCACAATCTCTGCCTCTGCTCGTGCAGCTTCCAGAACTTTTGAAAAACAAGGGCCTAGGGTAAAATACTAGAATGTAAACTGTCTTCAGAAACCAACTCTATCCCTCTTCTTTCCTGGTTTTATGGGAGGGATATTTTCTATGCTTCCAGAAAGTCCACATCGTTCTTGTGTCTGTGTCTTGTGGAAAGTCTGTCCATATGAAAAGTGTACTCGGGAGACATCTTGGCAAACTGACAAAGATTTTTGCTGATGTTGAAATTAAAATTTATTTCAAAATAGCCTGTGGGCATGCTGAGCAAGGGGTTATTAAAGAAATTTCTCAAATAAAACTGCATTTTTTAGAAGCATGCATTTTGAATCAGTAACATTGCTATATTTTATTGCCTGTATTTCTGTTGCAATTACATGTATATATATTATATATAATATGCATAATTTTGCATAATCTTTTTAATATTTAAA
>NW_017732112.1:645578-650559 GCF_001890085.2 Hipposideros armiger | reverse complement strand
ATTATGTGTTCACCACCCAGAGTCAGTTCTCCTTCCATCACCATATATTTGATCCCCTTTACCCTCACCTACCACCCCTCTTCCCCCCTTACCCACTGGTAACCACTAAACTGTTGTCTGTGTCTATGAGTTTTTTTTCTTCATTTGTTTGTCTTGTTCCTTTGTTGCTTTCAGTTTTATATCCCCCATATCAGTGAAATCATGTGGTTCTTGACATTTTCTGTCTGACTTATTTCACTTAACATAATAATCTCAAATTCCATCCATGTTGTTGCAAATGGCACTATTTCATCTTTCCTTATGGCAAAATAGTGTTCCATTGTGTATATATGCCACACCTTCTTTATCCAATTATCTATCGAAGGACACTTTGGTTGTTGCCCTGTGTTGGCCACTGTAAATAAAGCTGCAATGACCATCAGAGCACATATATCTTTACAGATAAATGTGCAGTAGAATTGAATTTGAATTTGAAAACTTACACGTAAGACCTCTATAGTCTCAGCTACAAAACACACAGGCAAGCTCCATCTGCCCTTCCTCTGACTCTGGTGAACAACCAGTGCTCAGCCCACGCGTTAGTAAATGCTGCTGAGCGTCCTCTGAGATTGCTTGAGTAACCTAAACTGACCATTGCTGTGAATACAGCTGAGAAAGCCCCAGGTCCCGGGCCCTTCCCTACACTAAAGAAATAAAGTTGTTGCCTGGAAACAAAGAACTGAATTTTATTTACTTTGTATAAACTTTAAAGATCTTACTTTATGAAGTTTTGTTCTCCTGGTGCCCCAGCGGGTGGTGGGAAGAGCACTGGGCGGGGTTCAGCGGTGGATCGTGGCACAAAGCTCTGCTTCGGGGAGTCGCGGGTTGTCTCTGATCTTCGTACCACATAGGCTTTTAATGTAGATCACTCGTTTGAAGGAAAGAATGGATGCAGCAGTCCCTGCACCCTGTAAAATACGGTATCATTATTTCCTAGCTACTGCTTTCTCCTTGTGCCCCTCTGAGGGTCAGACTGACTCCATCACTCTCTCTACATGATGAGTTCTAGCTCCATTTCACACAGTCTGGAGTGTGGCCATAAACACTCGTTGAATAAAGTGTTTTTTTCCCTTCGATGCCACTGGTTTAGTGCTACTCTAGAGAGTGGCTGGCGACTGGCAGCCTCAGTCTTTTTGTTACCAATCTGAGGATGGATAGAAAGCTTGCATCCAGGATTTAAATCAAGTACATTATTAAACACACTGACTTTTTTTTTTTAATAACAAGACTTTCTTGTTGAAATAAGCAGTGTGTTCGTTGATTTTTATTTTGGTGCAAGTTTCTATCTCCTTGTTCCTGTTGTTTTAAGTAGCCTCACACGACTGCATATAAGTGTACCCAAATTAGGCATAAGCTTTGAAATAATAATTTAAAAAAATTTTTAAATAGATTATTTGAATATTTTATTCTCATTAGATAACAGAAATAAGAAGGAGCTTCTATACTATTAGAGCAAGAGTTTCTCTGGAGAAACTCTTTATTTAGAGTAAAATAAACAGATAAATTATAATTGCAGTTCAGAATATTCATGGCATTCCTACTGCAATGCCCAGTTTACTCTCCTGGGAGTGAGGGTGAGACTACAATCCACAGAGAAACCCCATCAGATCAGACCATCCCATTTTTAGTGCTGTGAGAATAATGCAAAACAAATTGTATAATTAACCTAAATATTCTGTATTCAAAGGCTTTAAAATTTTTTATCAAATTTATTGGAGTGACATTGGTTAGTAAAGTTATATAGGTTTCAAGTGTACATTTTAATAATACNAAAAAAAAAAAAAAAAGAAATAGCTGGATATGGAACAGTGAAAATGTATAACTTCCTCCTGACACTGGCTTTCTGTTAGTAACTGAAACGTATACCTTTCCCTACATTTAAATAATTCTGTATGCACGTTTTTAAAAATGGGGAAATCAGAATTTGAAGGGCCTGGAGTGGCACTGTTCTCACATAGCAGTTCATTTTCCTCTGTCCTGGCATTTTCTTTGGTCCGTTTTCATTGTTTATGTTTCGCGGTCAGCACTATTCATTGTCATGGATCTCATGCCGTTGGATCAGTTATAAAAATGGCCGCGTAAATGACTGTTATAGTGAGATGTAGACGTGTGTAGACAGGGCACACAGCAATTTCAATGGCAACTGTAGAATATTAAAAGTAATGTTAGACATGCCTCATGTGGGTTGAGGTTAAGTGTGGGTTTTGTGTCTGTGGGTTTTGTGTCTGTGGGTTTTGTGTTTGTGATGACACAGATGCATCAATACACTTCCGTGAAGGATTAGTACTTTGCAGCTTAGAGGGATTTTAGGCATCACATTTTAGTGCTTCTCATTTAATTATTGGCTGCAAAATTCATAATTCACATCCTTTATACATGTGAACAACCAAATGCATATGTCTCTGATTTTAACTCCTCATGGCTAGTCAGCGTTAAAGATTGAACATTGAAATCATAACTTAAAAATAAGGCAGAGTGGAAAGTCACAGCAATAAAAATCTTTCACTGTCACTGTCTTTCAGTGAAATGTTTTATTGTACAATTGGGAGGGAATATGCTATGTATAGATACAAAGACACTTCCAGAATTATCCATCTGCAGGAGGCTATGATGAGCAGAAATCTGACCCATAATCCTAAAATTCTGAATATTATATTTCCTTGGAGAGAAAGTAGGGTTTTTTTTCTTTTATTAAATTTATTGAGGTGACATTAGTTAATAAAATTATATAGGTTTCAAGTGTGCAGTTTTCTAATCCATCATCTGTATATTGAGAAAGTGGTTTTCAAAAATGATGTGCTGATTTAAATGTTTGTTTGTTGCTACATTTTGGCATGGAAGTTGTTTGTTCTTTAGTTTCTGGATGGCAAAAATTTTTTCATCTGTGTTCACAGGGGGGAAGATGGGGAAAAAGAAGAAAAGGCCAAGGATGACAAGGGCAAACAAAGGCTCCGGCCTCTGCACACACACAGATATGGAGAGCCCGAGGCCCCCGAGTCCGCGTTCTGGAAGAAAATCATAGCCTACCAGCAGAAGCTTTTAGTAAGCCGTTTCAGAATGAATGTTGTGATGTATTGTGAGACAGTAATAAGTTGGGCTCAGTAAATAGTCATCGACCTCCCTTGGGTGGCAATCAAGGAACCAGGTTTGATTTGCCCATCTTAGTGTGTTTATTATATTTTATAACGAATGACTTTGGTCTATGGCTCCCAATGGTCAAACCCGTAACCTCTCCACACATTCTCATGACCTGAACCCACTGGATGTAGTGACTGCTGGCATCCAGTGTCTTCCCACAAAGACTTTAGGACAAGTCAGTCCATACATCCTGTGGCCCCACTGTGAGCAGGACACTGCACGAGGCTCTGCAGTTCATGAGAGCAAAACACTAAATCCTTCAGGGTACAAGGAACTCCTACTGATGTTCCTGAAGTGTGAACATCACCGTTTTGTTAAGAGTCCAGATATAAAAATATCAGTGCAATCAGCCAACTCTCCATTGATAATAAGAAGGTCTATTCAAAATTCTTCTTTAAATAGAAATAAGTAAAAAAAAAATGAATGGAGAGAAGATAGTTCTTCATGTAGTGTCCTATACATTTTACAGAAATGCTCCCCAAATTAATAAAATACATATTCATCTTTGGAAAACAAAGAAGTTGTCATTCTCTATCTCTAGTCATGTCCATACAGGGTGGAATTCTTAAACATTTTGTTTGAAAGACCTTTTATTTGTATGTGTATAAATATTATACATAACTTTCAAAGCAGAAAAAATTTGGGAAATGAGTGTGTAGAATAAACCTCCAAGAGATACTGACCAATGATGTTATACCTAGAAATTAACAGCACTCTTTACAACAATGTCACCTGATAGGCAAGATCATATTCAGTGTTTTACAGCCTTTGGGAATCAAAATAGACATTTAAGAAACTCAGTGTACTTTAGAACTTCACCTATAAGGGAGATGGGTTGGTCTCAGTAATACAATATTCTAACTGCTTACACACATATGTACTAAATATTTTTATATAATTTTTGAACATACATATATTTAATTAATAGTTTTAACTATATTTTCTTAACTACCTTGGACTTCCCCTGTATTGTTTAGAGTACACTGAACATAAGCGTTTTCTAGATCACTCTGATAATCAGTAATTGGGTGTGTTGTGATAGTTGCCATGGCTATAGGTATAGATGGACGGTGTGGCCATGAGGCTGTGTGGCCTCCACACACCCTGCTGTAGCCCAGTGGGTTCCAGGTGCAAAGCAAGTAAAGACGTCTTGCCATCTCTCTGCCCCGGGGTCACAGGCTGCTGACTCTGCAATGACTTTCTCGGATCACCAGTTTGTATGCATGAAACTGCTGATGGCCGCAGCAGGCTGCTACGGGCCCTGTGTCCCAAGGTCTTTGTCACCTGCCAGCTCAGACAGCAGGGTAACTGACACAGCCTCTGTGACCCAGTTCCACCTTCCAGGGTGAACCAGTTTGGGAGTGGTGGCCAGCCGTGGTCCAGTAATCCAAGGCAGTAAAGTGGGGTCATCTGGGGGAAGTGACACCACCAAAATGGCATGTGTGCACCGAGAGGGTGATGAGATGTTGAGATGTGTTATTGTGATAGGGCCTCATGACACTGAAGCCCCTGGCATATCCACTTGGACACCTTGCAGGCTTCTCCCACTTAATGTTGAAATAAATGTTCCATCCCTTCCCAGAGCCTTTTCCCTTAAACCCAGTTCTCCTCTAAGTCGTTTTTTTTCCCTGAGCTCTATAAATGGCACCAACCAAGTACTTGGTTGCTCAGACCCCGAAATCCAGAAGTTATCATGTCTCAAGTCCTCTCTTTCTTTCCCACCTCAAATACAATCCAACAATAATTCATCTCAGCTCTCTCTTCCAAATACATCCAGAGTCTGCCCTCTCCATGGCAACCACCC
>NW_017732112.1:634597-637528 GCF_001890085.2 Hipposideros armiger | reverse complement strand
GAGTAATATTCCATTGTATATATGTCATAGATTTTTTAGCTACCATTGTTCTTTGTTTTCTTTTTGTTCACCTGATTATACACCTTCAGAAAAGGCCAAGTTTTATTTCTGCTAATTCTGTCCACCTATATGTTTTTCCTTCATCAACTCTAATCTTTTCCTTTAACTTCCCTCTCCTCCTTTCCTCTTGTTTCTCTGTATTGTTGTTCCTTCTTTCCTGTCCCTCTTCCCCTTTTCTGCCAGTCCTCTCTTTGTCCTTTACTTTTTCCATCCCTTTCATCTTTACTGTCATGTGGGAGTCTCATGATGTACAAACTTTAGGACAAGAGCAGCCGTATCACAGAGTCACGTGTACTGAGCTCAAGGGTGAGGGGTGAGCCCAGGCTAAATATTGACTTAAACACAGGACACATGGACAAAGCCAGGCAAATGTGACAGGAGGAGAGAGGGGCAGGAGCCGAGGGGGTTGCTAAGAAGTGATCCTAACGACAACATACACAGAACCTACACTAGATAAGAATTAAACTGAGGATCAGAGGATGGTGACAAGGTTCCAGGTCCAGGTGTTGTTGAATAATTTCTATGGTCAGGATAGTACAGGGAATGTTGAATGGTTGCACTCCAGACCGAGGAAGGCGTACTGTCACTGAACAGCCAGCCCAGTGGCATGTGGTGGTCTGTGCAGGTCACTGTTGGGATGGCACTGCTCAAGCTTAGCTGCCTTGGACATGTTATGTTTTAAGACACATATCTTGATCTGCAGAATAGGATGCTAATAACACAAACCTTACATATTGTGACAGTCACATGAGGGAAAGCATGTCAAAGTTCTTAGCATAATTCCTGGCACAAAGTATGAATTTGGTAGAAGTTTCTTTGATTCCATTTCCTCCAACTTCTTAACCCATTTACTTTAACCCACCATCTTCCTTTCACATGCCTTCTTCTCTTCAATCAGAAATCTTGTTCCTCAGCTAGGTATTATTTAAAGTACTGTAAGTTTGCTTAAACCTAAAGCAGTGTGACCACAGGAGATGAGCCATAAACTAGATTTTTAAGTGAACTTGAATATAAGAGAAATACGAGGTGTGATAAAAAAATACGGTGAATGTTTAAATTAAAAATGTATTACAGTAAAAGACACATTGCCATTAATCCCCATCAAAATACTTTCCCTCGCTTCAAACACACTTATCCCATCATTCTTGCTACTTTCTGAAGCAGTTCTGGAAGTCCGTCTTTTGTGAGTGTCTTTACTTTATCCTCCATCATGATAATACTCTGTGTCACACATCGCTTCTGGTACGGCAATTTCTTTCAAATAAAAATATTATGGTGTGTCCTCATCTACCGTATTCACCGGATCTGGCACCATGTGACTTCTGACTCTTCCCCAAAGTCAGAATGACCATGAAAGGTAAATGTATTGAATCAATTCAGGACATCGAGGCAGCCACAACAATGCAACTAAAGACACTCACAAAAGAGGACTCCCAGAACTGCTTCAGAAAGTGGCAAGAATGATGGGATAAGTCTGCTCGAAGCAAGAGGGAGTATTTTGAGGGGGATGAATGGCAATGTGTCTTTTACTGTAATACATTTTTTTCATGTGAACATTCACCATATTTTGTGATCACACCTCATATATAGTAAATATAAAAATAATCAGATGTTTGTATGCACAGACACCAATGAGGTGACTTAATGGTTGAGGTCAGTAAAATGCTTTATCCCATGCTCCCCAGGTGATGGATAAATATGGTGAGTTCTATGGCCGAGACAGAATCAGCGAATTACTTGGCATGGACAAAGCCGCTCTGGACTTCAGCGATGCCCGGGAAAAGAAGAAGCCGAAGAAAGACAGCTCCCTGTCAGCCGTGTGAGTGTCACCTGTGCTCTGTCCTGTGGGTCTCGGTTGAAAAGAGAAAACATTAAAACAGCCTGAGCTCGCAGGTGCCTCGGTTTCTGTTCCTTCAATGTCAGTGGAATAGGGAGATGAGAGCAACGGGGTGTGCAGAAAGCCTGCTGTGACACCTTTGGGTCTTTTGAGCTGTGGAATGACTGGATTTTTTCTATTGATTTTTGAAGGTGCCTTTTTTATTATTTACATAAAGCAAAAACCAATGGGCTCTTTATTTAATTTGCCTTGTCTATCCTTAAATGTCACGTAAGTCAAGGTAACATACACATAAGTGGAATAATACATAATTATGTTTTCTGGTGTTTTTTGTTTGAAAAGAAGTTAATTTTCTTTTTTAAGTTTGAAAAAGGGAACTGTGTTTCCCTTTTAATAGAAATGTTCAAAGTTCATATTCTTTAATTATAATTATTGTATTTTATGTAACTTGCAAAGAATTTGTATGTCAGAAATAACTATGCTGCTGTATTGTTACTTGCAAAGTTTATTCCATGCAATGGAAAAATATGTTATAACTAAAGTATGTAAATGAGTTGAGTTTAATTCATTTAAAATTGAATTTCACATATACCCACGTGCACACAGACACACACACACACACACACACACACACACCTATAGTGTGAGCGTACATATATACAGATAATCTATTTTGTGAATTTAAGCAACTGCAATTCTGGAATAAATTCACAGTATATATGCTTTTAAATATGCGATTATTGTAACCACGTAACGATTTTAGAAGAATTTATTAGTTAACTTCCCTTAAAAACATATCACCCTTTCTCATCTGTGTATTTATTGTCTCAGTCAGTGAGGGATCAGTGATGTTTTCGAAACTGTAGGTATTTAAGGTTCTATAAAACCATATTATTTTGTCTTAGATAAATATTTTAGCTTTGAAAATGCTGAGCACCCAATTGAAAAATAGTTACGTAAGCCGATATACGACAGAAACTGAATTTAGATCCAAAATATTTCTTGGATGCTTTAAGAAAAAAAATGTGGTGCTA
>NW_017732112.1:596436-633382 GCF_001890085.2 Hipposideros armiger | reverse complement strand
ACTAAAACAGTAAGTCTAGAGAAGGCCATTTGAAAGCAATACTAATATTATATTATCGTTTATTATGTCATATTCTGTCATAGCAATTATCTGGAATATTGGAAAGGCTGGCAAAGTTATCATTTCTAGCTCATAAATCAGTGGCAAGTTCTAAAAAAATGAAATGGTATGTTTTAATCTATGTGCATTTTAATCTGCAAAGATCATGAATATTTATGTTAAGATTTATTCACTCCACATGTACTTATTCAACACTGAGTGTATGAGATGATGTGCTGGGCGTTGGGGAGAAATACATACGGACGGACACACACATAAAGAACTATGAGGACAGGGAGAGGATACATTCCTTCTTGGGTACAGAAGGGAAGGTTTCTGAAAACAAAAGGAAACAAAAACAAAATGGAAAGGCCCTTTCACTGGCAAAATCAGTATAGTTATAAAATTACTGTGGATGTTTATGCAAATTTTTATTAGTTGAAGTGAAAATTATTCTGTTGGAATACAGCCACCAATGTATAATGTAAGTTAGTAGGAAACTGGATGCACAGATGGTGGTGAATTTAGTACAGTTCCCAGGAATAATTGTCACATTCTAAGTGAGCTGAGCTTATATTTAATGGAGGAGGGAAAAAGTGAAAAAGAAAGAACTTTTCTTAAATAAAGGAAGACGAAGGTGGTGATGTTTAGTTTTATTTTCCAAGATCCCTCTTAAAAGCCTCACAAAACTCTGGGATGCATGGTCCCGCGAGCTCTCGGTTCTGCCTGTGGCACCTGGGCTAGAACGAATCTCCCGGGACGGTGCCGGGCTCACCCCTGGGAAGTGACTGCAGCAGGCTCTGGAAACTGTACAAACGCTTCTCCTTGTCTTTCCAGCCTGAACTCCATTGACGTCAAGTATCAGATGTGGAAACTCGGAGTCGTTTTCACTGACAACGTAAGCTGCTTCGCTTCCGCAGAGGACCAGCACGCTCATTGGCTGGGTGTTAGCTTCTGCAGGCGGAGAGATGGTTACTGAAGAGAGTTATTCAAAAGTCCATTCAGTTAATCAGACCAGAGCTGGGCAGGACCCACAGAAATATAGGATTAATGAGCCCACCTTTTGTTCCATTTCTTTCAGTAGTTGAAAGATTAAAACGAAAATATATGTACACAAGAAAAAAGAAACTGAGAGGCAAATTGATGTGTATTTTCTTGTAGGTTTCAGTTGGGTAGTGGCATACATCAATGTTTTGTAGACATTAAAAAGAAAGTTCTAAATACATAAAAAATTAAAAACATTCATTGTGATAAATTTTAGTTTCCCCCAAATTAAATATATTATTGTGTTCTTTTTCTCGATCGATCCTTCTTTCACCAAAGAACCTAAGAGCCTATGAAATAAACATAGGATCTAAGTACATATCCAAATATAATGAAAAAAACCACCTGTTACTAAAAGTCACCAGCTGCCAAGGGCAGACCATCACATTTTACTGGCTTGCTCAATAGCTTCACGTTTGATTCTTAGACTTTTCAGTTTAAGTAATTGTTACTATCAATTGCTTTATGCCCCCATTTGCTGGTCTGGGAAGTTGCTGTTGAACCATGAGGCTCAGCCAAATAGGTCAACTATGCATTTCTGCTGTGGGATCCCAGTTCCCACCCCCCTCACACACGGAAATAGGATCAGACCCTCAGGCCGTCCTCTGCTCTGCCTCTGTACTTCTCCCAACACAGCTCATTTAGTCCCAAAATCTCACTCTCATTTTAGCATTGACTTAGAGTAAACATGAGTTCCATTCCCCTAAGGACTGTTGACACCCCAGATTCTCCTGCCTCCACCCCCACCTCACCGAGCCATGGGCCCAGAACCCTCCTAAGAGTGCAAAACCAAAGCCATGTCTTGTAAGTATGTTCTAGAACTGTCACCTGTTAATAACGTGTCTTGCAGCTAATTTCTTCTCTAACAGTGGAAGCAACTCCCCTGAATAAAAAGGAGGCCTGGTCATACCATTTGAATTCTATACGTTTATAGTCTAAGAAGATAAAGTAAATGGGGTGATTCCCATCGAATGAAGCCAGGCTAGCTCATCACGATAGTCACGTGTTCTGTTTTCTGACATGCCTTTTCCGGTTCTTCCCAACAGTCCTTCCTCTACCTTGCCTGGTACATGACCATGTCCATTCTCGGACACTATAACAACTTCTTTTTTGCTGCTCACCTTCTTGACATTGCCATGGGGTTCAAGACGTTGAGAACCATCTTGTCATCGGTAACTCACAATGGCAAGCAGGTAAGCGTTTACCTTTTTCTCCTCCCACAAACGCTGAAAAGGCAACACATAGACCAACAAACATAAAGCCAGATCTCAGATGACAATGTACAGTTTTAAAGATTTTTTTTGAACGGAGCAGCTGCACTTTTATAAACCATGAAGATTAGTAGTTTGAGAAGCCCCTTGATCTGCATTCAAGTCTAGGTGACTTTGGATAAATTATTTAATGTTTTTAGATCTCATCTCCCTGTTTTGTAAAATGAATACAGGAAGAGTACCTCCCTTATGGAGTTTTTGTGAACATGGAGGGCTTAGCACAGGCCCGGGCACATCCAGCACTCAGGAGAACACTTGTCATTTTGTCCCAGTGTGTTTGCTTGCTCCACATGACGCTGGGGAGCCAAATGTGTTGCAGCGTCCTGACACACTCGTGTTAGTAAGAAACATGAAGTGCCCTATTCCTAATTTAACATAATATTTCAAAACTGGATTACTCATGGGACCTTTTCTCCACTTTTAAATTGAACAAAAAGAATAATAATATTTCATGCTTGACAAGGTCATACTTACTTGGAGGAAAACTGGCTGAGTTCCAGATAATCAATTTATGTTTTAATGGAACCCAAGTGCAGTGTTAAAACTTTTATTATTAATAAACGCACTTGAGAAGCATGCATTTATTGATTCATTCTCTATCAAGTGTCCACTGGGAGGTGACACATGCTATGTTAGTTATTTAGATAAACAGAGTCCTTCTTTTCCAGAATCTCATAATCCAGTATATTTTTCAGTCAGTGCCCCTCCAAACACCTTGAACTGTGTCCACAGTAAATTCACATTATCATGATCTTTCGTTTTCGAAATGTCAGCATTGTTCTTATATTTGTCAGTTGAGTGTCTGAACCCGAATTTGATGTGTGTGGCCCATCTTGAGTCCAGTGACAAAAAGCGTATGATGTTGATTCATCAGTCAGTCAGCAAATTGGTTTTGAGATCCTAATATATTTAGAGAACTGAGATGCTGAACCTATTGTGTGTTTCACAATATATCTGGAGCTACTTTTATTAATTTTTAAACTGTTGTGATTATTCCTTTACTTTTGAAGTATCAGTTTTTCATTTGCAGAAATATGTAGAACTTAATAGTCCTTAAAAGTAATCATGTGGAAATTTACAGTGGCTTTGTACTTAATTTATAGAAGTGAATTAAGCCCTCTGTTTATAATTCTCAGGATAATTATAAAGCAATCTGTAAAAGACTTAATATATGCTGACACCATCAAGAACAAAGGGTTGTGTTGTTATCGAAAGAAGTGACATAAAAAATAGTGTATTTGTAATTTTTGTGATAGAACTAGAAAAATATTCTCACCAACTTGGTGAAAGTCACATTTTAAACATACATTCTATAAAGGTATAGTTTGGAATTAAAGAAAGATTACATAGAGCTGAAAGAAGACCTTTTAAACTGTAACAATTATACATTGAAAAAATTAGCCTTCACATAGTGCTGGTTATCAGCTGCTAAAGTGTCTTGCACTTTATGTTAACAAAGCACAGTTTTATTTTAAAACATTTATATTACACATTATTGACAGTTGTGTATACCCAGATGGCAAAAGCAATACAAATTCTTATTTAGTTTAGAAATGTAATTGAAAGAAAAAATTACTTACAACCCATCTTACTATCATAACAAAAATGATACAATTTTTAAATTATTTTTAAAAGATTTTTATTAAAATATAGCTAACATACAATAATATATTAGTTTCAGATATAAACCATAGTTATTTATTTATATACCTAAAGAAGTGATCACCATGAGAAGTCCAGCAACCACCTGACACTGTACCACGCTATCACAATATTATTGACTATATTCCCTATGCTTTACATTACATCCCCATGACTTATTTGTTTTATACCTGGAAATTTGGATCTCTTATTCCCCTTCAGCTTTCTCCTCCCACCCCCCATTTTTTAATTTTTCAATTATAGTTGACATTTAGTATGATTTTATATTAGTTTGAGGTGTACAATAGTAGTTAGCTATTTATATAATTTATGAAGTGAATCTTCCTGACTAGTCTAGTATACACCTGGAACTATATATAGTTGTTACCATTAAAATGAGATTTAATTAGGAATGTAAATAATTTAAAGGGAATAGACCTTATAAAAAGAAAGACCTTAATGTAGTATCTAGTGCCGAGTATTTACATGATACAAAAATGAATGTTTTAAGCTGCTTATTAATATTATTAATATCAATTTGGATATGAAATTAAATCAGAGTTTATATTTATATTCTAGCTATGGTAGGCACTCGCTAGCCAATTAGTCAAGTTTTGAGTAAAATAGTCTGACAACTTGATAAAATGAAGAGAATATAAAAACAAATTTCCCCACTGGGTGGGAAGGAAGGTGTATGAGGCATGGATCCTGTTAGCTTCATGTCAGTCAATCCAGGTTTGTACCCTTAGAGTGCACACCATTGTCACATGTCTCATATTTCTAATGCATGTTCAATGTCACGTTGCTTTCCAGCTGGTACTAACAGTCGGCTTATTAGCCGTTGTCGTATACCTATATACTGTCGTGGCATTCAACTTTTTCCGAAAATTCTACAATAAAAGTGAAGACGGTGATACGCCAGATATGAAATGTGATGATATGCTAACGGTGAGTGTGTACCCTTTTCTGCTGACTCTGCACACCTGTGGCACCTGGACCTGAGCAGAATTCCTGAGTAACGCAGGGAGAGCTGGAAGGATTCATGCGAACCCCAGCCTGTCGTGCATACGTTCCAGGGTGGCAGGGAACATCATCTCCCTGGGGAACATTTTGAAGCCTTGTTATTTATTCACCTTAGTGACTTTCACTGAAGCTAAGTCCAAAATATATCTTTTTTTTTTATTAGTTTATTTTTTTTTATTGGGGAGCAGTGTGTTTTTCCAGGACCCATCAGCTCCAAGTCAAGTAGTTGTTTCAATCTAGTTGTGGAGGGCGCAGCTCAGTGGCCCACGTGGGGATTGAACTGGCAACCTTGGTGTTATGAGCACTGAGCTCTAACCAACTGAGCCAACTGGTTGCCCTGACTCCAAGTCAAGTAGTTGTTTCAAACCTCCCTAGTCTCGGTTTTAAAATCAGCAGATGTTAAAGGTTTCATATTGCCTTATCACTGTTCTCTAACCTGCCTGTCTGATACAGGCCAATCAGAAATGACCATACCTGAGACCTTAGATAGGGAAGGGAAATTAAATCAAGTCAGGAACTCCGCTGGAAAGACGACTCCCTCACTGAGCTCCAAATTGAGATGCCTACATAATTGGGGTTGGTGGTAAAGTAAATAATTGAGACATCATTTATACTAAAATTACTCTAGAAAAAATAAATGTCCCCAAAGAGTAATGAGAACGATTAATACTGTAAAGACTAGTAATTAAGACAGCTTTTGTACTAGAGAATGACAAATCAATGGAACAGATTAGAGCCCAGAAATAGATTCAGATGCAAGTAGAAATTAAAAATATGATAAAAATGGCTTTTGAAATCATGGAATGAAAAATAATTCAATAAATGGGAATGGTACCATGGACACCCCACTTGGGGAAAGTGGCCAAAAATGGATATCAACCTAGTTCTTTAAATACAAATAAATTCTGTGGAACAAATATTTCAATGCCAAAAAAAAATGTTAGAACAGAATTTGACATTTGAACTAATAACAATTTTTAGATGGAGAAAGGTATTTCTGAGCATGACATAAAAGCTTAGGATCCATGAAAGCATAAATAGTTACATTCAAAAGAAACAACTATAAGCAGTCTTAAAAACAAATGATGAATGGAGAAAAATATATTTGACACTATACCAGAGGGCCAGTATCCTTAATTAACAGAATCCTCATCACATCAGTAAGAAGAAATAAACGAGCAAGTAGGAAAAATGAGCAAATTATATGAGTAGACAATCCGCAGTAAACAAATTCAGCTGGCTTCTAAATATGGAAGAATGCTTAGCCTCTCTCACAATTAGAGAAATGAATCAAAACAATCAGTTGCCACCTTTCACCTGTCAGGTTTGCAAAATATCAAAGGTTGTTAATGCCCAGACTTGTTGAATTGATGGAAAAACTGGCACTTTCATGAACGCTTGTTGGGAATTTCAATTAACACAATTTTAGAGAAATTTTGCAATATCTGTCAAATTTGTAAGTGTACCTACCCTTTGGCCTGTAAGTGCCACTGCTAGTAAAATCTAAATGTTTTTTCACCAATAGGCCACTGCTATCACAAATTGGAAACAACCTAAATTATCATCAATAGAGTGCTGATTGATGAATCAGTCATGGTAAATCTATATAATGGAAATGTGTTCGGTTGTTGGAAAAGTCATGACATATTTTTGCAATGAAAAACATAGAAAAAAATATGTCATGATTTTTCTGACAACCCAATATTTAAGACAAATCTGTACATGCTGGTAAGGAAGGACACACAAATTACATTTAAGTGTGTGTTTTGGGGGGGGAGGGGTGGAGGAGCAAGACCCTGAACAGTGTTGTGATAGAATCCTAATTGTATAAGAGGAAGATCACACACACACTCCAACATGCTAGAATGTATATATTAGATATGCTAGAACCGCATATCTGGAAGGAAACAGAAGGGACGGCTAACAAGGGTTCCTATAGGGAGTAGGACCACAGATCAAGGAGAGAGAGAACTTCTGCAATAAGAGACTGACTGGTGGCTAGCAGTGACCTCCACCGGAGTCACTAACATGTGACACTACACCCCTCCTGCATCCCACATCCCCATCTGTTCCAGGCCGCGTAAGGAGAGACCTTAGAGAGCCTTCATCTCCCTCCTGTGAGCTGCCTTTAATATCCACCTTCCTGTCTGTGCCGTGACCCTGAAGATGTGGGGTACTAGCTGCCCAGGGCCAGGGAGCAGAGCAGAGGCTGGGGGCGGCGACGGGGCCAAAGGAGGGTCAGTTAATACTGACCTCAGGCCGTTTGCCTACAGTGACTCTGGGGAGATTCGTTTCCCTTCGAGGAGAAACACCCGATGATTCTAAATCTCAAAATCCATCAGCCTCAGGTCAGGAAGCTGTGCTGTGGTCTCTCAGTCCCAGAGGGTGTGGTGCTCAAGGACTTTCTCAGGACTGGTGGACATAAGGGTGACTTCAGGTAGTGAAAGTCAGTGCCTGTGTTAGATGTGGGGACGGTACGCGACCTTAGACCCTCCCCCACCTCCTGCCGCAGGAAGGCCCTGCAAGTGTCCTGGTCTCCTCACATCAGGGGTCATGGCTGACCCTGTTCACATTGGCCTCGTGGCAACAGAGATTACCACGTGGGAATCCTGCTCTCCTGGGAATTCCCACTGCTTCCGTTCATTTGAAGAAGCTGCATCATTTGAACAAGAGGTGGGCTAGGAAGGCGGCTGTTGTCCCCTGGTTCATTTTACCCAACTCCACGGGAGGTGTGGAGAGAAGGGGAGAGGATGCTCACATCAGGAGGAGGAAAGAAGGCCCCTGGGTGTTTCCACCCGTGGGCTCAGGACCGAGAAAGGCCTGGAGTTTGTTCCGCCTGAGGAGTTTCTGTCCTTGTGGGTGGGAGCGCCCCCGCTGAGCTCTGTGTGGGTGCTCACACCTCTCCATAACAGGAAAACGTGCTGTGCGGCCTTTGGCTGGGTGAGGCTGGAGGCACCGTCCGTGCACAGCTTAGCTGCTGCTTTCTTTCGAGAGAAAAGTCAGCTCCAGGACACCAGCGGCCTCTCAGCTCAGGCTCCTCACTGCTGCCGGTCATGGACCAGACAGGCCCATCCAGCTGATTGTCCTGAAAACCCCCGTGTCAGGAGTCGCATTGACTCTGGACGAACCTTGCAGTGTTAGGTCTAAAAACCTTGTTCAGTTTGCCTCTTATCAACACTTGTGCAGCGAGGGCTTGAAAGGCCAGCCACGATTAAAATGTCACCGATCACTCAATCACTTACTGTCGCGCTCAGGAAGTTAGAGGCAGGTGAGAGCAAGCGGCCAGCAGGACAGCAGCACCACCGGCAGTAGCACCTGTAATTGAATTGAGTTCGTCAGAGAGAATCCTTGCTTTGTGCTGGTCTCCCTCACATTCCCTTGCACAGGGTGAAGTCTTCATTGCGTTCACACTGAGACAGGCTTTCCTCCCTCGCGTCACCTTGTCTCCACATCACCCTGAGTTCCCGTTGCCTGTTGTTTCAGGTTGTTTCTTGGGGTCTGAAGGGGATGGTGCAGGTTTTCACAGGGACCTGATTCACCCTGCAGTGCCCCAGAACTTACAGCAGGTGGCGCTGTGGCTGCAGCTATACAGACCCGGGATTCACATTTGCATTTCTTTCTTTTTTACTTGCTTATTTAGGATTTTGGTGTTTTGAGCCTGGGAATCTAATTAAACCAGCAGTATCCTGATGGAATTTGAAGCTCTTATGCAAGAATTTAGGAGGAGAAAGTGAAAAATGATCTAAAGTTCTAAAGCCCAGGGCAAAAGCTGATTGTAGCTGGAGACCAGGGAGCTTGACTCAGAATCTACAAGGGGCGGGCGGAGGCATTCATCTCAAAAGGGTAGGTCCTCACCCTGAGATGCACAGAGGAATCACCAGGGCAGCTCTTACACATCCACCCCAGACCCCTGGAACCAAACCGGCAGGGAAGGGATCAGACCTGTGTATTTTGGAAAAAGCTTTCCAGGTGGTTGAGATAGAGTGTACATTTCTCGGGAGGTAAGCTGTTTAGGTAATTGTTCTAAATCGCTTATTTTATCCTACCTTCCCAACAAATGACCTGTCCCTCTAGCTCGCCCTCTCTCACTCTCTCTGTCTCCCTACCTCTGGCTGTCCTTTTGTTTGCTGAGATAAAGATCTTATAAGGATCTTCACCAATCCACCGAAGCTGGTCCCCCTCGAGTTTCCTAAAGGCGGCCTGCACAGCGGTGAACCCAGGACAAAGCCTCGTAGGAGGTGGATGGGGGAGGGGCATAGGAGCGTACACCTTGGAATTAACAACTGCCTAGTCCCAATTTTTGTAGCACCAGCCACCTCCTTTGCTTATTGCGCAGATCCCATATCTTTTGTCCCGCGGAATTCTTTCTATCCTCCAGCTCTTATTATCCAGGTTGAAGCAGATTCTATTAAAAGGAAGATGGATGAAAGCATTTCCATTTTCAGGGGCAGAATGAAAGTCTGACAGCTGAGAGCCTGGCAGCCATGTTAGTGGGTGTTGCCTTGCTTCACACTGCACCCAGCGGCTTCTGCCTGCTGGCTCTGGAGACAGCCAGGACGTGGAGGGAGGGACAGGGTGGGAAAATCAATATCAAAATCCCCCAGGTGCACTGTGCATTTTTCTCTGTTTACATTTGGTGTCTTATTGAGCCCAGATAACCAAATGCACAAGACTCTACCCATCTTTGCAGTATAGCCATCAGTCTGTTACTGAAATATGGTGGAACCCCTTTCTCAAAACTCTTAGGGCAGTCACAGAATGAAGGTGAGCCAGGAGAGATGGCTGACCAGAGATCTGAAAAGATGAGGCATTTGCTGTGGTGACTTGGTCTCTGACTCTCCATGTCTAGAAACTAACAGTGATTCATTCTCTTGAGGACAAACTCACATTAACGAGGCTCCTAAGAGTCGGATGCATGAGTCAGAATACCAACATCCTGCTCACGCAACAAGTCGACACGTTCTCTTCCCTACAGAACTCTGTGTGGGAAGCAAATTACAACCCAAAAGTTTCAGACAGTCAGCCGGAATGAGCAGGAGGAACCAGCTGGGTGGTCTTATCCTGTATGTGTCAAACAAGCAGGCCTGGACTGGGAACCACAGTGACCCTGCTGGCCCACCACGGGTGTCGGTGTGGGCACCTGCGGGCCAGCATTAGACATGGAGAGGTGGCAGACCAGAGCCCGGTAGATTGTCCAGATGGAGTCCCTTGCCCTGAGACGGGGATCACAAGCAAAGCAGAGGATGGTGAGGCCAGGAAGGATGGCTTCTGTTAGTTCATTAAATGGAGGGTACGGTTGCAGTGATGATGCTATCCATTTCCTATGGCCATAGTTACGTACGTATGAGGATAGATTCAGAGAAAAAACATAACCCCAATATTTTCTTAATAAGAAATGCATACGGCAAAAACAGTTACAGCAGTATGCACGAGCATACGTGAAAATAAGATTTCCTCTTCCCAGAGATCCACTGTTAACCGTTTCAAGCACCTTTTTAGACACACAGTTCTAAGAAATGAATGCCATGACCCAAGGGGTTTTCTATAGTGGCTGCCTTCAAACTTTTACTTCCAGAGACTGATTCAGTAGCTGGCCCCGGAAGCTGAATGTTCACGTCTCTAGGAGACCCGGGTGCATAGTCAGGTTCAGTCTCATCTGTGCCTCTGAAGGGCTTTCTGGCCCCTGTGCACGAGACTGTGACCCAGCAGAGAAGCTGGCGGGGGACAGGGCAGAGCGGCCTTGCGGTGCTCCTGGCTCATTGTATGCCAGCTGGCAGGCCTCTTTTCTGAGTGACACAAGCTTTAGTTAATTCTGCTCATTAAATTCCAGGCATCTGACCCAGGAAACATTTTATATTCCGCATCTATCGATACATTAGCTGTTGAACTGTGAACGTGTGGGTGTCACCTTGCTGCTTGTTCTTTGTCATTTGTCAGCAGTTGGTGCTTTCTAAGGTGATCTGAGAATGTGAGGTCTATGGGTTGAGGCTGTGAGGTCTCCATGAGAACAGCTGGCCCCTCATATCTTTTCAGTCCTTGTTCACAGAACAGAACCCACAACAAAGCGTCCTCGGGCTTCAAATGTGAACTGTGCTGGGGTGAGGGACCCTGCCCCATAGCTCGTCCTTTCTGTGGTGGGCACTTGTGCTCTCTTTATTGTAGGATGCTTTATTGTTTCAGGATTTAAACAGTGAGCTGCTGTGTCCTCCCTGGCTCTTCCCTCTGTCTTTCTTCTTTATTCTAGATATTAGAGTATAAAAATATTTCAGTGTCATATTCACATAAGATAAGTGAGGAGAGTGTGAGTGTGAAGGCTGTTTATTTTTCTACCTTAATTTCTAAGACTCCATCGTGTTATACATTAGGTGTTTGCGTCCCCTTTTCTAGGTCTGTGATGCTCAAAAAAAAAAAAAAAACAATGAGCAGTGCAGTTCAATACAGATTTGTGGATCTTAATGAGATCTTAGCGGGGTAACATACGCCAGATGCTGGTGAGGCGCTTTCCTTTTCCACGAGGTGTGACAGAGGCAGCATTTGTTAATGGACCAGACTGTGAGGGCAGAGTCTGCATGACAATGACAGATGCTGAAACAAAAACAGGCAGCAGAGCACGCAGAGAATCTCAGAGCCCCAGAGTAAAGATCAGGAGCTGGAGAGAGAGCCTGAGGCCATGGAATGGAAATGGAAGCATCCCTCCGGGAAGTGAGGGCAGGAAGTGACTGTGTCTCTCTATGAGGGCAGGAAATGAGGGCAGGAAGTGACTGCATCTCTCTAGGAGGATGGGAAGTGAGGGCAGGAAGTGACTGCGTCTCTCTAGGAGGACGGGAAGTGAGGGCAGGAAGTGACTGTGTCTCTCTTTGAGGGCAGGAAGTGAGGGCAGGAAGTGACTGCGTCTCTCTTTCCCCAGTGCTACATGTTCCACATGTATGTCGGGGTTCGTGCCGGAGGGGGCATTGGGGATGAAATCGAGGACCCTGCCGGTGACGAGTATGAGATCTATCGCATCATCTTCGACATCACCTTCTTCTTCTTTGTAATTGTCATCCTCTTGGCCATCATACAAGGTAAGGACGGGGAGTTCGAGTCATCCTGTGTTCCCCTGACCTTGAAGGGAGGGTAAGAGTGTCGAGTGTTTTCTAGAAGAGCCAAATAGAGCTTTCCCTTTCAGACGTTCTTCTTTTGAAATCTGTGGAGGGGAAAACAAAGAAGCATGGGACTCTTGGGGTCTAGGGGAAGGTGGACCCACGGCCCTTTGGCCTCCTTTCACATAACACAATGGAAAGCGCGCTTACCTGGCTTTGATTCCCAGCCCTGCCTCTGACGAGCTTTACAACTTTGGGTGGGTGAGCTGGTTAACCTCTTTGGGTCTATCAAATGGAGATTAATTAAATCTCAGAGCCATAGGGTTGTTGAAAAGTTAAAAAAAAAAAAAAAGATGCACATTGAATGAGCCCTGTGAGATGGTGGTAGTGTTCGCATTTGATGAAAATAAGCAGTAGCATGTCTAAGTCTCTTGGCCCAAGGGCATAGCTGGACAGAGTGAGGGCCGGAACCAAACCCCCGGGGTCTGGACCCAGAGCCCTTGCTCACAACCGCAGTTCCATATCGACCCGTTAGTCCTTCCTTTCACCCAAGGTAACGCGGAGTGTGGTGCTTTCCTCCGGCAGAAAAATCACTCATGTTGTCTTTCTCTGCTTACACATTTTTCCTGGCTTAAATTAAATGTCGATAAATGTGATATTATCTCTAAGTTGTACAGGCATAAAATGGTACTGTTTTCGGTAAAGTGCATGAACAGGCTTAAAGCATTCATGATCCATTTTTTATGTCTCTATTGAGGGTAACAATAATAATGTGTTTCATAAGAGGGCAAAGTCATAAGACAGTTGGAAGAAAACGTGCAGCCAGCGAGTCCCAGGAGAGAAGCAGCTGTTAGGTTCTCGCTGCCACAACAGACAGATGGAAAGTTTATGAGGAGTTTGTGGAAAAATGATTGGAGGCACTTTCCTCACAGTTAATATGGTAATGTTGGATTTCCAGCATTAATACATGAGACTCTTAGTGAAATTTTCTGTACTTTACAACCACACATCTCAGCCGCTCTTTCTCATACCGTCTCCATGCCAAGTTAACTGAAGATTTTTCCTGCTTTGTCACCTCATTGTTAGCCCCATTTTAGGGAGTGTAGGCCCCTAATTGCACATATTCCTGTCCCCAAAGAGAGAGAATGCCGCAGCCCTGTAGGAGCGTCAAGTGTGCGCTCATTTTTCCCACGTTCTGAGCGTTTTTTCCAGGGTGGCCGCGCATTTTCCCTTCCGTGGAAGGGTTAGCCAGGGGTGATGAATTTCATTTTGATTCTCTGGTTGATAAAGATAAAATTGTGTCTTTACTTAACACTAGGTTTAATTATCGATGCTTTTGGCGAACTGAGAGACCAACAGGAACAGGTCAAAGAAGACATGGAGGTCAGTCTCACTGCTCCTTTCTCAGCCTTTTTGTTGTTGACCAAACACATTTTCCCCCTTCTCTTTATCGAGGAATCCTGAATGTGGGAGGAAGAGGGAAAGGACGAAGGTGTGGCTCCCTCGGCCTGTTTTACATTCTGGCAATTCACATAATTGAGCCTTGCACAAGACTGGGACTGTGTGGGCCCTGGGTATATGCAGGCGGTCATATGGCACTGTGCACCCATCAGGAACAGGAGGCCATCCATTCAGAATGGGGAGTTCACTGACAAATAAGTACACAGGCGATTTCAGAGCAGCGTGGGCGCCCTCATGGGAGGAAGCCCTGATTTTGCTGGGACCTCTGGGGCTGGTGTCTGACTTCCCCTTGGATGATCAGGGGAGCTCCAAAAAGAAGGGATCCCAAGCTGAGGCCTGAAGATTGCAGAGGTTTGTGTCTGAGAGAGAGCAGGCCGGTTTAGGCAACCTCCCTCCTGCCGTCCCACCAGCCCCACCAGCCCCAGGGTGCACATCTCCAGGGGCACCATTCGCATTAGAATCTAAGAGAATGTCACCACCTGAGGTTTGTTTACCACGTCTCCTATTTAGGGAATTTGCTTTGCAGATTTGTTCTTGGAAGCATAAGTGGTTCAGGATGAAGCATTAATTACATCCTAGTGATGGGGCTGGAGAGAGTGAGGGCCTGTGAGCTCATTCAGAGCCTAAGAACTCATCTGAGAAGTTTGCAGTGGAACTTACGGGCTGTGGGCAACAAGAAAAGGTTTAAACGGTGGAGTGAGGTGATTGGACTTAGATCTTAGCAGATAACTGCAGTCTGAAATATGGGGCGTGAACTAGGAACTGGCCAGACCCGGGGCGGGGAAGCACCTGTCAGCATGTTCTAGGTCGGAGATTATGAGGCTTCTGCTAACAAGTGCCCCGAGGATGCAGGAACCAGACAGATTCAAGCAGTACTTTGGACCTGGCCCGGAAAGAACCAGTGGTCGGCCAGATGCAGAGGACAAAGAGTTTGGAACAAGCAGGGGTGAGCCCCAGGTTTCTAGCGGGAGCCACCAGAGGATGGTGGCTCAGTGACACACAGTGGCTCAGTGACACACAGTGTAACTGAGAGGTGACCCAGAGGAGGAGCTGGTAGGTGTGAACCTGGTTAGTTAGGAGACACTGAGTGGCGTGAAGACCTGGCGGCTGAACGTGTCGGCCGGTACAGACCAGTGAGGCGGAGAGAATGTTACAGACGCTTAATCATCTTGATTCGAGGCCCCAGAAGCTGGGCCGTCATCAACATGCCGCCACTAACAGCTTCTGATTTGCGAGGAAGATGAGCAGCTGGAGCCTCACGAGCTTGACAGTCTTAGAATTAATTTGAGTTGATGCGTGTGAAGTTCTAATAATAAAGGAAAGGCCTGCTTCCCTTCAGGCTCCATGGAGCCGGCCTGCACAATGTGGCAGGACCGAGGTGCTGCCTCCAGGGCACGTGGAGAGAGGCTGGGAGGACGAGGGCGACAGAAAGAGCAGGCACTTCGTGCCTAGAGTTGGAAGTTGTCCCCCACCGTACATGTCCTTCGGTGAATTGTGTGCCTGGTGCGGTGCCTGACACACGCCCGACCCCCGACTGCCTCGCGGCTTGGTGTTGGCTTGGCCCTCCCCATGGGAGGTCACCTGTACGTTTCCCCCTTGGCCGTCAGACTTGATCCAGGTGGGAGCCAAGTTTGCATGGTCAGTGGCGGACATGTTCAATCCTGCCTACATAACTTTTATCAATGTCACGGATAAGCGTGTTCCCCAAGCCCGACCCTTCTCACTGAGGCTGGAGAAAACAAGGCCAGTACATCACTTTTCAGCCAGCCGTATCCATGCTCTTCTTTCTGCCTCTGTCACTTGCTGCTGGCGTCTCTGTCACTTAAGCCGACAGCGAGATACGGTGTGGCAACAGGGAAATTGACACGCACGTGCTCGGCACGGCCTTCTGTGGTGATCTTTTAATATACTGAGTAATTGCAGCTGCCCCTGAGTGGGGACTTGTGTTCTCCTTTTGTTCTGCTTTCCGCACTCTGACACTTTAATATTCCTTTTGTCTTCTAGACCAAGTGCTTCATCTGTGGCATAGGCAATGATTACTTTGACACGGTGCCCCACGGCTTTGAAACGCACACTTTGCAGGAACACAACCTGGCCAATTACCTGTGAGTGTGCCTGTCTCCGACTTCCGGCCCCTCCCAACACCCCTGCCCCACCTCGCAGGCTGGAGAACAGGAGAGAGATGGCCTCCTTTTCTTTGTCTGACTGAGCTCAGTCTCTATGTACCCCAGAGAGAAAGACCCACAGCGAGGGGTTCCCTTTCCCTCAGGAGCAGGTAGACTTAGGAAGCGAAGCTGCAGCCCGTCCTGTGACGATTCCTTCTAGAAGGTGACACGGAAGGTGAAGAGGATGAGCAGCATGCGTGCTGAGCCACTCAGGGAGACAGGGAGCCTCGGCTGCACATCTGGTTTCGTATCTTGTTTAATAGGAATCCCCCAGTTGCTTCCAAGAGATGTAGGACCCTCCATTCTTCTTTTCTGAGGACCCACAGATCTCTTAGGGATTATTGGAAACACAGTTAAAAGTGGCTTCTGTTTTTTAATACGTGGAAATCTGGCTTACTTGGGAGTAAACTGAAATTTGGTAAAGTATTATTCTTAGTCAGTTTCTGACCCAGTTTTAATATCAAGCAGAAGAGATGCATTGGAGGCACTCCCCCCACCCCCACCCCCCAAAAAAGAGATGGGCCTTGGAATTCACAGCTGTGTGACAATAGCATGTTAGTGAACGTTTTTAACCCTCGGTTTCTCAAATGGGAATAAAAATTCCTGCCCTGTGAGTAAATACAGATGCAGCTGGGCCTAGCCCTGACCCAGCATAGAGCAGCTCACAGAAGGTGTAAGTTGATCTGTGCACACATTTGGAAACATATTTTAAAAGGAAGTTTAGCTTTTGGTCCCTATGGCATGCTGTGCCCTACAGTTTTGCCCCATTTCCTGACTGACACCAGCGTGAACAGTTAGGCTGCAGCCGGACCAGAGCGTATGCTTATGCTGGGATTCCCACCCGGGTGGTCCTGATGACTCTCTCTGTCTCTGTAGGTTTTTTCTGATGTATCTCATAAACAAAGATGAAACAGAGCACACGGGACAGGTAGGTAAATGGTGACCATCTCCTGAGAGAAATGATGGGACGAGAATTCCTACATGTCAGAACACCATATGTGCATTTCACACATGAAGGTGTGGAATTACTTTTGGATATTAGTTATGGCATCTTATTATAATATAAAATTCCTGTTATCCTGGGTGAGTGTGCAAAGATTACCTTTGCAGAAAGTAAACGTTCACATAAAACATAAACTCTTATTAGCTGAAAATGCTGAGCTGGGGGTTTGATCATTAGAATGTCCTTGATTCCTTAATCAGATAGCAGATGATTTCAAATAACTTCAACCCACAGTACTGTGGTCAGCTAAAAATAATTTTATCTTAAATGTCTAAGGTTTTTCTTAGGCTACTTGAAATTCTCTCTCCACAATATTTACTTCCAATTGTTAATGGTTTGAATTTGAAGGATACAATTAATAATAATATTTTTTAAAGAATCTCAGAAACCTATACCACAAATAGGTTTCTTATCCTTATTATATTATGGTCAGAATGAAGATTGATTATTTGTGTGTTTATTACTAGAAGTAAGGAAGGTCTGGTATATATTTAGGAACTATTTAAATGAATGTGGGCTTCTCCAATAACATCCATGTATATGTGCAATTACACAATTATGCACATGTGATGTTTAGAACAACACATGTTTCTTTTGTGGGAACACACAGATGTTGGGGAAAAGCATGATTTAATACATTTCCTTTACTTTTACAGGAATCTTATGTCTGGAAGATGTACCAGGAGAGATGCTGGGAGTTTTTCCCAGCCGGGGACTGTTTCCGGAAACAGTATGAAGACCAGCTAAATTAACGCAGACCCAGATCACCTCCAAAAACCCAGACATTCTCTCTCTCTCTCTCTTTTCTCTCTCTCCTCTCTCTCCCTCCTCTTCTCTCTCTCAGTCTCTCCCTCTCTCTGACTCTCTCCCTCTCTGACCTTTGTCTCTCTCTCTCTCTCTGACTCTGTCTCCTGTAAACATCCTGCTGATTTGTGACTTGCCAGCATCACATGCTCTCTGGGACCGGGGAAGCTCTGTTTCTGAGGACCTGCCTGTGCTCTCCTCCCACCTTGTGTATTTTCTTTGAGAATAAAGACTGAAGAATAATCTAAACTCATACACAGACAACATAGGAACTCTGGAAAGAAAGCCATTCTGGACACTCGATCATAACAGACAGATGTCCTTCTGAGACGCCTGGAGTAACGGGACATTTGCAGAGAAGCGGCAGACACACGCATCGGCCTCTTCATTTCTCCATCCTGGAAGGAACTCGGAGGGTCCCAGAGCACTGCAGCACTTCACAGATTGCGTGGACACCAGTGACGAAGGGAAATAGTGCCTTACTATATGTGGGTTGAGCTATGCAGAAGATACGTGCATGAAAAAACATCTTTATTTTCTTTATGTCAACTTTTTTTTTCCTCAGGTTGATTTTGTGAGGTTTTTTGTTTTTTTTTTGTTTTCTTTAGTCTTTTTCTTTGGTGGGGGAGGGTAAGAAAAGCTGTTTGTGCACTTTTTAAAAAGACGGGTAGCCTGTCTCAGGACCAGGGGCTCTTCTCATCCGCTGAACTCACACGCGCCCTCCCCATGTGCTCCTGCCCTCGTTTCAGTCGTGCTCCAATGCAACCTTGCAACTTTATGAAATCTTTCTATGACAACAGACTGCAAAAAAACAACAACCACACACTTTCAAAAGAAATAACTCACTGCATGTTCTTATGCAAGTTTAAATGAACAGTGAAAAACTTCAGTTGCAAGTTGATCCACGCGAGAGAACGTCCATGAGGATTATCTTCATAGTATAAAGTGCCGTGGGCTTAATGTCTAGCTGGAGCCAGTGTCATCCACCAACAACGTGTTGCATTATGAACTTGACACTTGACGTCATCGTGGGTTTTTCTCTTTCTTTCGGCCACCTGTGACCAGCTGTTGGTTAAGGACTTCTTGTCAGGCCATTTTTTTAATATCAAAGCTGAAGCAATATCCATTCAGGGACTTCATCAGTTGCATCGGGGAAAACATGGATGATGAGATCAGTTCCTCCATTCTGAGTCCTTTTACATGTAATGCTGATCTTTACAAATAAAAAGGCAGATTCAGAATGGAAGCAAGGTCATTTTGCAAACATTGGAGCTCTTTTATTACAAGTCTGCTTGTTAATTTTAGAATTGTAAAACTGCTCTGATTAAACTATTTAACTTTCTCACCCTCTCCTTTCTCCATTTCACTTATAACGGGGATGCATGGTAAAACGTTGAGCATTTCACGTGAAGGGGGCCCAGTCCATCCAACACTGTCCGAGCCATCAACACCGTCCACTTCCTTATACCTAAGCAAGTTTGCTCAGTTTATGATTAGGGAATATCACAGTTATCAGGCATTTTAAACCACCCACCGCACCCTGTCATTTCCCTGTTTTGGGGTCATCCAGGTTTCTTGAAAACTGCGAATGACAGAAAAATCAGTGTCTGCAAATTGTTCCATTTTTTACACAGCTCTCATTTTAGAAAGCTCAAGGCAAATTCATTTCCCCATAACAGCAGGGGTCTGTCTCCTGAGATAATATGAAAGAGAAGTGTACCCTGGTGAGTCGTACATTAACCTCTCAATGCTGATTGACATCTGCTGTGTGCAAGGGCTGTGCTGGGTGTCACCTGTCATTCTTCAACTTATCAGCACAACATCAGCGCTGGAGTACCTAGATGTTGCATTGGTCTTTCGGTATCATTTGTTTTTAGTATATGTGCCGCTGAAGCGAGCAGACTTGGTATCCTTTTTATTGGGGAGAAAGAATCAATTGGGCCTCACCGGGAATTTCTGAGCCTGCTCAGGGAGGTGATCTTATATTCTGAGGAGTCTGAATAAAATAAATCAGGTCAGCTCCCTAAAACATAAAACATCAAAGAGCATGCCCCCCTTTGCCAGGAAACACTGCAGAGGAAGAACACAACAGAGAGAAATAAATCATTTTTTAGGACATAACATCTGAGAGATTTGGGTCATCAATGTATAATGCCAAAGTCAGAGTTGACAGGAAACAACAGTACAGGTGACAGGTGAGCGGAGAAATTCCCAGTGGTCCCCTGGATTTTGCAGACTCTTGTAGACTCTCTTGGTTGACTGCTGCTGGCTTTCGAGCCCTAGGAGGTGAAAGAGTGCTCAGGGAAAAAGAGAGGGAAAGAGACCGAATTAGGGAGAGGGAGCCCCCTCCCTCAAGGGACTCGGGGCATCAGTGTTGGAGGGAAAGTGAAGGAGCAGAGCTGGTCACTCCAGAACCCACCCACTGCCTGTCCTACCATTTGGTGACCGAGGAGGACACCTCATCGTTCCCTTCCCAAGGCCTCAAAGGGAAGAGGGGCTTCTCTTTACAGGTGTTACTGACTCCCCCACAAAATCTCACATGAATCTCAAACACACTTGGGCTCTCTCTACTTCTCTGATTAAACTCCGGGCTGCCTGACTCAAACTCAAGAAATGAAATCCCTTTAAAACTTTGTATTATGCAAATAGTGAAACATTCACAGCAGGTATTATAATGTCTCCATATGTCTGTTTCAACACTGAACAGACATTTTTCTTCCAGTCTTAGTCCATCTCTCCCCCTCCGCCACACCCACCCTAGAAACATCTCTTGATCCTACTCCATGAAATAAAGTTAGAATCTCATGGTTCAGGTTGACATTCTCCAAATGTGCTTAATGGCACTTACTCCTTGGTCTGAGGGTCATTATTTTTCATGTGCGGGAGCTTTGTTCTGAACTCTACAAAATCTCATTTAAAAGTCATACTGTCATGAAAATACTTTCTGCCTTATTGTTAAAGCATGCCTGAAAATTACACATTTTATCACTATCTTGCTTTCCTAGGGAAATGTTCCTATTTCTTAGGCACCAGTTTTCTGGGTGAATTTACCAATATGGCCCCCATTGCTGGAAAGGTCTTTGGGTGGCGATCACTGTGGCTAGTGCCTCATCTACTACAGACATAGGAAAAGACAACTTTTTAAGAAATGTATTTATTACATTTACCCAAACATAGAATTCACGTAAACTTAACATGGAAAAAGCTTGGACAGTTAGTCATCCCCCAAATTATGTCATGATGATCTATTGTGTTGGGAAGAGGATGACCTCACTGTATGATAACATTTCTGCCCAGTACTCTGAAATATCTGTGATAGAAGCTGGGAAAGCAGCATCTTGACCTTGATAAAAGTGCATGGATGGCACCTGGGGCTTTTAATAGCCATACATATTAATAGCACACATTTCTCAAGGGGGTGAGGTCTGAACCTATCGTATCCTCTAAAATCATGTCATAATATTTCATTGTGTGGCTAATGTAAGCATTGAATAGTAGCTAAACAAATCCTTAAAGTCCCATGTTCACAAAATCACAAGTTTTTATAATGTCACAACTCAGTACAGAAACAATAAGCAGTGACACTAAGATTAAAGCAATCACATTTCAGATGGAGCAGTCTTGGCTGGCTAAATGGCTTGGCTGAAGTCACAGCGCTGGTTAGTGGGACAGCTAGACCTTTTTATAAGAAGGCTGCTTTCTTTTTGAATCTTTTTTTCTATCATACCCAGAATGGTTTGAAAACTAAGAGATTCTTCTTTATGACCTAGCAGAAATGAAACAGGGAAGCAGATAGTTACCAAAGTTTTGATGACTATCACCATTGCTCGCCAACATTCTGCTTCTGTGACAAGGGGGATTCTGGGAGTGACTATCAAATGAATACCTGCAAAACGTACCACTGAACACACTGTTTCTGAATAAATAAATAAAGCATTTGTTTTAGTCCAAGACTGTAGGGGAAATTTCATCTTCGTTTTAGTATCTACCTTATTTCTTTATGGAGTTCTATAGAATGTTCATTGGTTTCCATAGCTGTTCATAAATTATTGTGGCTAAACAATTTAGTTCTGGATGTAATAGTCATCATGATGAAGATCATTGGGTTCATATTTTCTTCTTAAGGGTTTTGGATATCATCAGTTGAGAAAAAGTTTTCGGGGATCCAGGAACCCTATATGTGTTAGCACATCGGTGGTGTGTTACTGGCAAAGAAACGAATGTGCCTTTCCCACCCATCACCTCCCACACACTCACAATGTGTCCCAAATCCCTCCACACACCATAAAATCAGTTTTTTTCCTTCCAAGAGATCTGTGAACTTGACAGATGTGCACTCCTCCTGTGTTAAGCATTGCTAAATGGGTCTTTGAATGTCGAGAAAGAATTTCCTTTTTGTGAACCCGGTTAATACCACTATGTATCATAAAGTGTAACGCTCCTAACATGAACAATAGCATATTAACATATAAGCAGAAACTGGAAAGTCAATAATGTTTTTAAAATACCACTAAACATGAAGTTATGGCACATTGTAATCTGAGTTACCTGCAGTTTTGAACTTAATGTTCAATTCAAAATGTATTAAAATTAGGTGGATCTAAATCTAGAAATGTGGGCACAGTTATAGGCAGATGTAATGTCAAAAATCAAAATAATAGATTGGCTTAAGACGATTACATACTTTATTGGCAAAGATAAACTGGAGATACCAATTTAAGCTTTTAGTATGACCAAGCTAAGGGCCTCCCTCCTACATAAAGTAAAGATGAATGGAGCAGAAGCCTTGGCAAGGTATTATAAATTAATAAAAATCCATGGCCAGATGATTGTCCATTTATTCGTCTTTTATTTATATGCATATGGAAGAAAAACAATTATTTAAGCAGCGTTTCACCAGTGAGGAAACTGGTAGAAACTCTTATTATTTTGTTTAAAGAGTATAAATTATGAAATGACTGCGTGCATATAAAAATGTCATGAAAGCTAAGTTTAAAATGAGCTCAGGCAAAGTGCTACACAAACACAAATAATTTATATTCCGTAGTAGGCATAATAGCAATAAAGGAACTATTTCCTGTTCCCTGGCCACCGCCTGTGTTGTCTTGGCCTGGGTTCTTCCAGACTATAGCCCCGGGCAATGCTTTCCTAGGGCAGCCGAGCAGCACGGGTGGTCCTGGAAGGGCGGCGTCCATGTACACTCAGGCGCGGGCTCCGCTGCACTCAGCCAAGTCCAGCTGGCGAGCTGGGCTTCGCGAGACTTTCACCGAAGACAAACTGTGCCTCGGACTAGTCCATGGGAGGAAGATAGGACAGGGAGTAAATGTGTCACTTCTCTTCCATCTCCTGTTTCCCAGGTCAGACAGAGTTCACCGTGAGGCAGGTCAAGTTCCCCTCCGCCTGTTGCATTGAATCTTCTGGATTTACTAGGAGCCCACTCAATACCAGACCCACACCCTACAGTGGGCAGGTGGGTCTGCCTCTAGAAGACGAGAGAAGAGCCAGAACCCCCAGGGTGCTGCCAGTCAGCCTGACTACACAAAGCGGGCAAAGGGAAGCGCCCCACTTGCCAAGGTCAAGGGACTGGTTCGCCCAGGCAGCAGAGACATGAGGGCTGGAGGAAGGTCTTGTGTAGGAGACTGAGGCAGAGCCAGCGGCTGGAGGCTTGGGAAGCAGCGCGCAGAGGAAACCTGGAAGCGCATGAGGTTTGGGTCTGATATGCGTGTCACTGTACAATTTTTCGTTTGCTTTTTATAGGTTTGAAATAGAAAATGAATTGTTTTGTACACCTAAAACTAATAATAAAAAAAAAGAAAATGAATGATAATAAAAAAGTATCAAATTTGAAAAATACAAGTTCCTGGAAATGGAAGGAAGGAAGGAAGGAAGGAAGGAAGGAGGAAGGAAGGAAAGAAGGAAGGAAGGAAGGAAGGAAGGAAGGAAAGAAGGAAGGAAGGAAGGAAGGAAGGAAGGAGAAACGTTTTGTTCCAAGAAGTTAGAATACCTTTTTTTTTTTAGTTTCAGGTATACAAAGCTATATAATAGACATTTACACCCCTCACCAAATGGTAACCCCTTTCCCCCAGGCTACTACCCCTCTGAAATATTACATAACTGTTACAATACCATTGACTACCTCCCTTATGCTATACTCCACCTCCTGTGGAGATTATATGTATGTATATATATAAAATTATAGTTGACATACAATATTATTCTACATCAGCTTCAGTTGTACAGTGCAGTGGTTAGGCATCTATACATAATCTATGAAGTGATTCCCCCCCCCAATAAATCAGTGCCCATCTGACACCTTACATAATCTTTACAACATTGTTGATTATATTCCCCATATTGTATTTCATATCCCCATGGAACCACTTTTTAGAAGTAATAAAAAAAGGCATTTTGCTGAGCTTTAACACTTCTGCCCAACAGGGGGCTGGATAAGCTTGGCAGGTAAAGTGCTTCCTTTGAGAAGTATTTAAGTAGAGGCTGTGTGGTAACGTTTCGCTATCCCCAGAAAAGATATTCTCAGAATAGGTGCGCAAAGTGATCTGGGAATTTATAAGTAATTCAGGTTCCTCAGCTACACCCCAAATAGTCTGCTTTGGAAGGTCAGATAGGCCAGGAAGTCTTCATTTTAACTCAGAATCCATTCTTTACCAACACACAACATACAAACGGTTCACATACTGCAGTTTAAGGAGTCACTGGTGACCTTAAAGCCCCTAAAACCCTATGACTGTTTGATCCTGACACTA
Source organism: Hipposideros armiger (assembly GCF_001890085.2). Classification (NCBI taxonomy): domain Eukaryota; kingdom Metazoa; phylum Chordata; class Mammalia; order Chiroptera; family Hipposideridae; genus Hipposideros; species Hipposideros armiger. The sequence goes on along the minus strand of NW_017732112.1, from coordinate 609,085 downwards.
CGCATTGGCCAGCGAGGCAGGCAGCCTAGATTTCAGCCCCAGCCCCAGTGCTCACTAGCCATAGACCTTTGCTTAATTTATTTAACCTTCATTGATGAATTCATTTAAACTGGCTAAAACTGGATTACTTTATTTGATACTTAATGGCAGAATTCTTAGGATCAAAGTTTATGCAAATGTTAAGAATTAAAAAACACAATTCAAAGTAAGGGACTCTACATGATTAACATTCTCAAAGGAATAAAATGAGACTGTGCAGATAATAAGCGCTACTGAACCTAAAGATTTTCTAGGATGAAGAACATTTTTATCAGTTCATTGTATTCATAATCGAAAATTCAGTGCCTTAACTGGTGAATCATTACCTTATTAAGCAAATCTAAAATGGTGCATTTTCTCTGAACTTCTGATAGTTTAATTTGTTTCTACTTTATTCTCTGTGGCTGTAAAGGAGACTACTTAGACTTTATGTTTATTATCCCTTGTGAATCTCTTGCTGGTTATTACAGGGTTCCTATGGCTTCTCTGAGGCAGTACCAAAAGGGGAAAGGAGTATTAGCTTCCCAGGTTCAAGGTTCATAAAGTCAGTCATTGTGCACTTGGTTTGAATTTCACCATTGGTTGTAATACTGGATAAAGTGACCATTATGGAAAAAGAAATCAGTAAGACCATGGTAAAAGGTCCACCTTGTGGGGAGCGGGGGTGGGTGGTGAGGAGATAGGATTAATGACCTCCTTTCATCCCAATCCTATTATAAAAATTAAAGGCCAAAAGCCAGTTAAGAGCTAGAGACCAGGGGCCAGGATTATAAGGACTTTGCCACTTTCTTATGTTTGTCATTATTGTTAGCCTCGCTCCCCTCTCCATTTGCCAGTTGAAATAAAAACTCTTCAAAGTAAAAATATAAGAACGATAGAAAATATTTCAAAAAGAATGATAATTCAACTTGAACACATCAACATTTATGGGGTGTAGCTAAAGCAGTACATAGAGGCGAATGGATAGTTTAAAATGTTCATACCAGTAAAAAGGAAAGGTTTAAAATCAATTGTGTAGGTTTTAATATTTAGAAGTCAGAAATTGTTTTTAAAAGGAAATTAAATCTAAATAAATAGAAGGAAATAAGAAAGATGTGAGCTAAAATCAATAAAATGAAAACAAACAAAAAGAAGATTAACACACCAAAATTGGTTCTTTGAAAGTAATAGGAAGGTTGATAAATCAATAGCAATATTGTTTGAAAGTGAAAAAAAGTAAGACAGAAAGCACAACTTACTGATATCAGGAATAAAAGAGAACATTATTAGAGATATGACAGATATTAAAAGGATAATGAAAAACTATGGCAATAAATCTGACCATTTAAAGTTTTTCTAAAATGAAATGGACAGATTCCTAAACAATACATATCACATGGGCAAGATGGATTAAAAATGTGAGTAGCCCTCAATCTATTGCAATAATTGAATTTGTTATTAAAAAGTCTTCTTCAAAGATTGTTTTACTGGTAATTCTATCAAACTTTTTTTCTCTCCTCCTGCTTCAAGTGTCCTTTTGTTATGGTTCCAAGTCTACTTGCATAAGAAGAGCCTTTTATGAAGTGCCAAGAGGTCATCAATATCCTTGACCTTGTGATTGTTACTGGGGTAGCTGTTGACAGGATGGTCCATTAGAAGCAAGTGTGGGACTTTTCTTTGATGGGTGTGGGGCATGATGTGAAACATCCCCTTGCAAATGAACCTGTCTTGTTAAATTTGAATGACAAGCACTAAGCTCTGGCAGTTCATACAGACATTTTGCCATTGTGAGAGAAAGCAGTCCAAGGATGACACTGACAGAGGAAGAGGGCAGACGAGAGCCATCTAGAAACAGAGCTGCCATCCTGATGTTATCATGAATTTCTAGATAAAACATCACCAGAAGCTGTCTGTCATCTTTCATTTGTATGACATTTTCATTACTTTTTAAGCTAGTTTGAACCAGTTTTCTGTTACTTGCAATAAGAAATGTTTGAATAAATCCTACATTTGTACCCTATTTTAATCACTAGACTTTAAAATGTTTTGTTATATAACAGAACAAGCCTGCCATCATTTATTATCCCTCCTCCCAAACTCTCAACTTTTCTAATGCTTTACATTTTTACAGGTAACACTTTATATCATTCTTTTGAAGTTCCGGAAAAATTCCCATTGTGCTTTTAGTTATAATTTTGTTAAAATTATCAATTAATTTGTGGAAAATTGTTATCTTTATGGTTTGTCAACTAGGAAACATGTTGAAGTCCATGTTTATTCATATTATTTTCTGTGACAAAGTACCATAAACTGAGGGGCTTTAGCAGAAATGTATTGTTTTTGTTCTGGAGGTTAGAAGTCTGAGATTACATCTCTCCTTGAAGCCTTGTGGAAAATCTGTCCACACCTTTCTCCTGGCTTCTGGTGGTTTGCCCTGTACCTTTCATGTCCCTTCACTGTGACAACACCACTTTACTCCTCAGATGGCTTTCTCCCTATGTGTGTCTTTGTCCATATTTCTCCTGTTTATAAGGACACCAGTCTTATTAGATTAAAGAAGGCCTGCCCTAATGACCTTATTTTAACTTGATTACTTCTGTAAAGACCCTTTCTCCAAATAAGGTTGCACTTTGAGGTACTGGGGTACTGAGGTACTAGGCACCAACATAGTTTTTGTTGGAGGAACACAGTTCAAGCCATAAAAATTCTGAAGTAATGATTTTGGATTTCTTCATGTAAATCAGTTTTTTTTTTCCATTTAACTTGTTTTAATCTTTCTTTACAAATGGTGAAGAATACTAAAGTACAGACAAGGAATAATCATAATGCTGTGGCTAACATTATAAATATGGAATTCTAAATTTAAAACATTTTCTGGTTTAAAAAATAAATCTCATAGTGCAGTTCTGTGGGGTCTCTGTGTCTAGCAGTAGGGCCGGTCTCTGTGCTCCTGACGGTGTTCTCCTTTATCCATTTCTCCAGGTCCTCCATGCCCACCTCTTCTTCCTCCCATCTGTTCCATCAAAGGTCCAGGAGGACCCCCCCCCAGGGCCACCTCATCTTCCTGCACCAAAGCCACTTCAGTTCATGCCACAGCCATCACAAAAGCCATCTCTGTCTCCACCACGGCCACCTCTGAACATTTCATGAGGACCATCTTGGTCCATGAGGCCACCTCTTCCTCCCTGCATGCCACCAGGGCCACGTCTGCCTCAATCACCACCTGGCAGTGCAAAGGGTGGCGGGAGGAAGGCTTCAGGCTCTGGGGCGATACACTGGTTACATTCTGTTCTCCAGGCAAAGTTCTGGTTTCCATACTCCAGACTGGGTCACTGCCAGGCTCCAGCTCAGTGCTGGACATTTCCTCTTCTGGAGGGGTTCCCTCAAGAACCCCAGGGCCCTCTGGTAGGGGAGGGGAGCCTCCTCTGTCTCCTCCATGGCCTCCCAGGTGACCTAAGGGTCCCCCAGGACCTCCACGGAGTGGTGGTAGCATCCCCCTGCCCTCGTGGGGTGGCATCCCCTGCCCCCTGCATGCTGTTCATTGGAGGCTTCTTCTGAGCCAGAGAACATTTAAGTTTGCTCTGTTTGAAAGCTTTCCTATCAGATCACTCCAGAGCAGCCCTGACAGTTGGCGGGTCTTCATAGGACACTGTAGTATCACCTTTGGTCTTTCCTGTTACCTTGTCCAGGTAGATATGGGTCATGGATTGTCTGGTTCTCTTGTGCATCTTAACCACTCCACACTGCTTAAAGAAGTCTGCCAGATCATCCAGGGTTACATTGTCATTTCATCATTGCACAGAAATCGCACTGTTGTCAGAGCCTTCATCTGAATCAACAGGTGGGCCTAGATCAAGATCAAGATCTGGTCCACCATCCATGGCTCCACCAGCCTTATCAAAGCCACCTCGCTCCAGTGCTGTGCATTCTGCCGCATCCACCTCCCCGCCCACCTCTGCTCACGCCTCCGTGCACAAACCCCCCTCTTCCCCTGCCCTGTTTTCAGGGCCACTCATGCTCCGGTTCTCTCCTGGTCCAGCCAATCTTCCCGACACCTGCCCATAAATATCCATGCTACTGGGGTGGTCCTGTCGGAATGAACTCTGCTGCTGGTGGCTGCTGCTCTGTTGCCTATATTGACTTGGAGCCTGGCTGTAGGATCCAATTTGGGGGGTAACTAGTGGGCGGCTGCTGTCCATAGCTGCTTTGTTGACCATAGCTACACTGCTGATCAGGTGTTCTGCTGAGAGTTGCTGCTCCGATCATAACTAGTCAACTGTGTAGAGGAATCACTGGTGGGAGGGTGGGGATGGTGGTGCGGTGACTGGCTGCGTGGGGCAGCTCCCAGGTACCTAGGCGTAACTGTAGTTACTCTGTCCATAGCCCAGGCTGGGCTGGTTGTAACTCCCTCTGCTAGACTGAGGTTGACTAGTCCCAGAGGGTTTGTTGCCATCCTGTGGTCTTGCAGGGGCAGTGGCTGCCGGCTGTTGACCATAAGCCAGGCAAGCAGGCTGAGTGTCATATGCAAACTGAGCTGCATAGGAGGCCTGGGTGGTAGTTACCGTAGCAGTGGTGGTATAATCACCAGCTCCATACCCCTGGGCAGGCTGACTGTGTGCCTGGGGGGCAGTTGGAGTAGTGCAGCCTGTGGGAGGCTGTCCATAAGGAGTTGCATAGGCTGTCTGTCCATAGGTTGCAGTGGTCTGAGCCTGGGTATGGCTGACGTCAGTGAGCTGTTCATAGGGTGCATAACTTTGCTGTCCATATGCCTGGGTGGTCTGTGCATCTCCCTGAGTAGGTTTGGAGGTGTAAGCACTGTAGCCCTGCTGGGCTGCAGCTTGGGTGTAGGTACTGTAATCTGTGGATACCATTTTCCCTCCTTTCTTCTCGTCCTCTCTACATCCATCTCCCTAGATCAGTATTTCCTAAACTGATGTTCAAGGATGTGATCTTTGGTGTCAGTGAATTCTCTATAGAATTTAAATTTTTAATGTTTTATTCTTAATCAATATAAATCATTTATTTAAGTTAATGCTGGTTAATCTCTCTTGCTTGAAACAATAATACAACCTTATCTAAGTTACAAAGATGTTGCTAGGTGTCTAGGGAGGTCAAAGGTGGTGAGCATTCTATGGAAAGAGATCCAGAGAGATAGATATAGTGATAGAGAGAGAGAGAGATAGAGATAGATGATTAATTGATAGATAGATAGATAGATAGATTGATAGATGATAGATAGATAGATGATAGATAGATGATAGATAGCTCTGCGGATATATGGAGGGGCCCCTAGACTTCAGCTGAGTAATGATGAACAGAAGCAGCTGAGGAAACTACCTGAATCCAGGAAAAGAAGCACCCAAAAGAATTTTCTCAGGCTGAAGGCAGAAAAGAGATGCGTCAGAGGGGATGTCAGAGAGACTGAAAGTGTGACAAGAGCTCAACCTACTGTTGCTGGCCTTAAAGATTGAGGAAAGAAGACAGGAGAGGGTGCCTCTGGAAGTTGAGAATGACCCCAGCCAATAGCCAGCAAGAAACAGGCACTGCTCACCTACAGCTACACGGGAATACATTCTGCCAGTGCCTGGAACAAGCTTGGGAGGGCATCATCTGCAGGGCCTCTTGGGAAGAACACGGCCCTGCTCACCTTGAGTTTGAACTTGTAAAGCACGAAGCACAGAATCAGCTGCGTCACACGGCCCAGTCCTCTGACTACAGAGCTATGAGATAATAAATGGATGTTGTTTTAAGATGCCAAAATTTTAGTAATTTGTTGTGACAGCAATAGAACTCCAATGTCAGTAGAGACACAAAAATATAACAACACAGTGACTAAGGTGACAAGCACGTGAGATGCAATTAACAGAACTTGAGCCTGCATCAGAAAAGACCAGTGAACTTGAAGACTTGAAGAAATAGGAACAAACACTACCAAAAAAAATTAATTAATAAAAAAAACAGAAAAAAAGAAAGTGGAGACTTTATTTAAAAAATAAAGCACAAAAAAATACATGATCATCTTAATTGATGCAGAAAAAGCCTTTAACAGAATCCAATACCCTTTCATGATAAAAACATTTGACAAGATACAGAGAGGAATTTCCTCTATCTGACAACAGCACCTACAAAAAAACCCCAGCTAACATCATAATTAATGAAAAACCAAATGCATCCCCCCAACATCAGGGGCAAACCAAAAATGTCTGGTCTCGCTATTTCTATTTGACTTTATACTGGTGTCCTAGTCAGGTAAACTCATCAAGAAAAAAAAATGAAAGGCATCCAGATTAAAAAGGAAGAAGTGAAACTATTCATAGTGCACAAACCCAGGGAATATATATGTTTACACAAACACACACACACACACACACACACACACACACACACACACACATACACACATACACACACACACACCCCTATAGCTGTATGTATTTCTACATATTGAAAACCATGAATTGACACTGGTATCTCCAGCTCCTGTACCATAGAGTTCATTCCATTGTCTCCCCTTCCATATTTGCAACCTCTTCCTCTGGGAGTTATTTTCTCCACATGGAGACAGCCTGACCGCTTAATGGAAGGAGACACCTAAGTGAATGTGGGAGAGGGTTTCTCCTTGCTGGGGTGAATACGGAAGCGTCACCAATGTTGTACAGTTCTGATTTTATTCTTTCTCAGTTCATGTTTTGAAACTTTTCTGATTTTTCCCCCCTTAAACACTGCCATGACTGCCTAATAGTTGAATACTTTGGCATTTAATTTATTCCTAAGGATGGGTTTTTGCAGCTTCTTAATTAATGTACATTTCCTCTAATCATTTTTGTAGCCTATCAAATTTAGGGACTAATTTTTGGATTGGAGAATGAGGGAAGGTCTGTCTTGCAAGTCCTGTCTACTCTCTCTCCCCATAAGTGTTTGGGTTGTCTTGATAGATAGCCCATTGGATTAGCCATCAAAGTGCCAAAGAAAGCACTGCGGATGGGGCTTCCTTATTGGAGTGGCTGCTGAAGGTTCATATCACGAAATGCTCATTTCAAACTGTATTTTGGTCTTATTAGGAATAAGTGACAGATCAGAGCCCTTAAAGTTTGGTTGGGCATTAGGCAGTCCAGCATGCAAATCTATGCATCACCGCTTCACTCATTCATTCATCATTCATTCAGCAGATGGTTACTAAGTGCCTTTAATAGCTAGACACTAGTCTTGGTACTAAGAACATGGGGTGAACAAAATTGAGTATGACACATTTCCTAACCATTTTAAATGCTCTCTCCTCCATAGAGTGAGAATTACAGTGTCTAACCTAATTGCATTGTCATAGGAATTAAATGAGATGCAGCATCCAATGTTACTATGTCCTGGAACAGTGCTCAGTAAATACTAGCTTTTTTCATACTTATAATAGTCTGCATTCATGCTTCAAGCATGTGGTCAATCCCATTGGATTCCCCTTTGTTTTTACTTATTTCAGCAGTCTAAAATGCTGCAAAATCTAATTGATGTTAGGGTTTCTGGTTACATTGTAGCAATCTTCACAATGGGACTCTAATAAATTGTGTACATCTGAAGGTGACACTTTCCTTTGGCACTTAAGAGAAAGTTTACGATCCTTTCTAGGCATCATTTTATTTGCTTACTGGAAGCTGACAACCTCTAATTTCTCTTGTGTTCTTTCGCTGGAATTTGTCTTCCATGTGGGCTGCATTCACCTTCTACTTATGTTCCCAAGTTCATTTTAAAGCATTTTTTATTTTTTTTAATTTATTTTTTTTATTTTTGATGAGAATTACAAGAAGGAAGTTGATCACTTTATAAACATTTTGGTAGGCTGCTTTTATGTGGCTGCCTCCCAGAGCGGCGTGTCTATTTGTCTATCTATCTATCTGTCTATCTATTACCTATCTATCACCTATCTATCATCTATCTATCGCCTATCATCTATTTATCATCTCTTTCCCCAGTCTTACTTTTTCCATTTTTCTTAAGCTCAGTCTGAATTTTTTTGCGATGTCTTCAATTCCAGAACTGCAAAGGTTAAACTTCTCAGTCATTATTGGAGGGGAGCGTAAAATCATGACTTTCTTTTCTTATCCTTAATCATTTTTATTGAGCTGCAGCCAAATATACCCATAGATTCGTAACTAAATCCCTCATCCTACAAATGTGCCTTCAGCATAACCTTTTTGTCAATACTGTGCTGCAGCCTCTGAAATACATTTCTAAATTGCCTTTGTTTCTTAATGCCTTGACCTTGTCTAGTCCTCTCTCCACACTTTATCTTCTGTCTTGCTTCCCATACTCTACAGATGACCAGCCTTATAAATGTTCCTTTCCAGTGTCTGCCCCACCTCCAGGATTCTTTCTGTCTTCAACCCACACCCACCCGCGTCCCTGAAATGTTATCTTCACGGTCACCTCCTCCTGTCATTGTCTTTCTCAGGCGCCCCTCATACTCCACTGTGTCATCCGGGATATCAACTTAGCCCAAATTTACGAGGTCTTGAGTTAGAAATAGCATAGACAAATACCACAAGGCCTGTCCTCCTCCAGAAATTATAATGCATTTAAAGTTGTTGTTTTTTTAAGGCTTTTGACCAACTCTTTTCAGGTGAATATCCTGCCATGCTGTCCTCATGTTTTGCTCTCTTCCTGAAAACATCCTCAGAATGAGAAATCCCCATTGGTGAAAACTAGGCCCACACGCCTATAGTTTCTGCAGTGAGCAGCTCAGGCTTCTGAGGCCTAGGAGGACTTCCACAGTGTTCATTCTTTAACTTCGATGGTGAAGGTCATGTTTTCTCTAAGATCTGAATATAAATCTCTTCCTGTCAGTTGCCAGGGGCGTGACTTAACCAGAGCCCAGTAATTGATTTCTGAAGACACCTGGCCCTTACATACTTGTCCATCTTTCTTCGTGTAATTTCCTCCTGCTGTTCAAGTACACAATTAGCCGAAATGTGATAAGTATATGAATCACCTCCCTCCGTCTAGGACTTTGCACATTTAAATTTAGACTCTAAATTACTTGTTACACTGGGAAGATATGAAAATGCTGCTTTTGAACCACATCCAAGCCCCGTCAGAAGCTGACCACGGTTTCCTGCATCGCCAGAGGAAATGATTGTCCTCGGCTCGTTCTGTTGTGTAAGGTGGCATCCATCACCTCCACCGCCTCCCTGTATGGTGTTGGAAGTCACCCAGCTCCCTGTGCAGTCAGGGCTGACGCTTTTCAGGCCATCACGGCCGCCCATGGGACAGCGTCAACATGGCTCTGTGCTTTAAGCACACTCTCCTAAGGCGTTACGAGCGGGGACACCTCGCCGCTGCTTGACTTAACGACCTGGTTTCTCCCCGAGTCAATACTCTTAAATGTGCACCATGGTGTTTTTAACCGCAGGTTCAAATTATTGTGGAGAGTTTTACAATGTTCTCTGAAATCACTGACAGCACCCAGAGTGTCATTAAGTAGCACTGGGAGTCACTTTTCGTTTTTCTTCCACCCTTCAGCTGGAAACGAGTAGCATCCGATGTAGGATTTGGAAAGGGTTGTGCCATTTGTGAAATTAGATTAGAAGTAGAAAATGAAACGACTGATGGTATGACGGCAATTTTCTCTCCAATGCTCTACACCGGTCCCTGTATGTCCAGGCAGGCTCTGCCAGCGTTGGGCTGCTGCCCCATCTGTGCCTGTGCATGGCCTCTTGTCTCCTGCCCTGGTTCCTCTGGTGCTGCAGCATGAGATAGCCGAGGTCCACACCATGGGTGAGGTGCTCATACACCTGCTACCCTACATTACAACTGACGACGTAAGTCCTGTGAGACCATCTAGACAGATAGGGGGCAGAGCCAATAGATAAACCTGCCCAACCTCACCTGGGGAGGACAGCTGGGAACCACATGTCAGGAAGCTCCTCAGAAAATGCCACGGATGGAGGCCCTGCCATGGGTGAAGGTCCTACCACAGTAGAGAACCTGTCTCAGATGAAGCACCTGTCCACTGGAGCAGTGGCTGGCATGACGACATGCGCTGCCTCTCAGTCCTTCTCTGCTTCTCCTCTTGGTCCCTTTGCTCCTGTCCCTGGGCTGACAGGTCCTGCCAACACACAAACTACCCTCCCCGAAGGCTGTCTCATTCTTTTCTTTCAGGGAACCCAGGCTAAGACACCAATTGTTTAACCAGTTCAAAAGTGGCTCACTTCGGCCAACTGTACCACTTGGACCTCTCCTACCAGCTCTCTCCCTTGGAGAGAGAGGAAGGACACAGCTGACGTCCAGGCACAAAATCCACAGGGCCACCGGCTACACATTAGCAAAACAAAAGACAAACTAGTCATACTTTAATTAAGGAAAGCAAATCAGTAATTCAGATAAAATCTCCAGGAAGGCTGAGGGAAGACAGGAAATAATGACTTTAGCAAATTCATATTTAATGACTTGGTAAGATGAGACAATTAGACATAGTGTTCTGAACTGGGGGCTGAGGGGGGGAGGTAGAAAGGCAGTCACAACTGAGAAATTGCAATATTTGGCTCACTTTTTGAAAAGCTGGTTATGTCTAAGCCTTAGGTGGGTTAGTCGCCAGTGACGTGGCTCAGGTGGAAACGTGGTGAATTTGGGATTGGGTGCTGGGTAGCAAGGGCCTTGTCTGCGAACTCAGGCCCTTTCTGCCCGGCCAATGGGGTGGACACAAGGGGACAGGGAACTGGTGCTGGCGCTCTGCTGGTGCAATATGCCTCCCTTATTTGCCCCACAACCACTCTTAGAAGTAGGTGTCTCCATCCCCATTTCACAAACAAAAATGAAGGGCAGTTGGATTATTTGAACTCATGTGAGACTTGGGTTCCCGAGTGCCCAGCACACACTGACTGCAGTGCAATCCCATGACCCTTTGTTGGAAAAGAGCGGAATATAACTTGGTATTCTTTATACACATGGAACAGGTCGCATGTACATTTGGTGAAATGTCTTTAAACCCACAGACTGAGGTATGATCATGTTATCCAGTTTTCCTACAGGAATAAAAACGAATGTACACGTCGGGGTAACTCAACCACCTGCTTCCTCTTGGCGATCACGGAGTTCGTGGAAAATTCATGCATTAACTTCCTAGTTCATGCGCTGGAGGCTTTTGAGTTTGTTTTGTTTTGAGTTCGTGTCAGTTCCCGAGAGGATGAATCAAGTCAGAAGAATGAGACATGAAGTGTTTTGATTTACACAGTGGGAAATACCCCAGTTCTCTCCCCTCTTTCCCCCTTATCAGCTCCCACCCCTGGTTGCTGCCTTGTCACAGAATCAGCTCACCCCAGAGTCTCCACATTTCACTAAACTGGCTGAGCAATAATGTGAGAAGCTCTTACAATGATGGATATTAAGATTCTTTCAGAGCTTTATTGTTTTAAATTATAAATCATATTCAGTCACATATCAAACAATATCATGAGGCAATTATGGATTCAGAAATTGTTTATTACATAGCATCTACATGGTGGTTGCTATGGATACAGAGATTAGTATTAATAATAAAAAACAATAATAGCTAAATTTTATCTAGTATATACTTTGTGCCAGGTATGATTCTAAGTAGATACACTTCTAAATATATATATTTAATTCTCACAATAAACCTGTCATTTTCATTTTACAGACAAGGAAACTACAGCAAAGGGAAGTGAAGTAACTTAGTAGAAAGGAAGACATCCTGAAAGAATTCGTTGTGAAGAAGACAGAGACAAAGAAACTACCCAAGGATGTGACGGTGCTATTGTAGAAGCATGCATGTGACTTATACTGTCTAGGGACATGAGGAAGGTTTCACCAGGCAGGTGACACCTGAATGGCTTTTGAAAACTTAACTGTAAAGCAGCTTTCAAAATAGGACAGGAAAGCTATAACAGAAAGAGCTCATACAATCTATAGCAGCTTTACCCACATTGGGAAGCAACCAAGATGTCCTTCAGTAGGTGAATGGATAAATACATTGTGGTACATTCCAGACAAGAGGATATTACTCATTGCTAAAAAGAAATGGGCTTTCTAGCTGTGAGAAGACATGGAGGAACCTTAAATGCAAATTACTAAGTGAAAGAAGCCAGTCTGAAATGGCTACTTACTAAGTGACTCCCACTCTATGACATGCTGGAAAAGGCAAAACTATGGAGACAGTAAAAATATCAGTGGTTGCCAGGGGCTAGTGGGGAAGGACAGGTGAATACACAGAGCACAGGGCATTTTCAGGGCAGTGAAACTATTCTGTGTGATATTGTAATGGCGGATACACAACGATATTCATTTATTCAAACCCACAGAATGTATAACATAAAGACTGAACCATAATTTAAACTATGGACTTTGGTTATTGATAATGGATTAATATCGGTTCATCCATTGCAATAAACATACCACACTAATGCAAGATGCTAATAATAGGGGGTGGGGATCAAAAATAACTTTCCTCCCACTTTTCTAAGTTCCTCTGGCTGGGCTAATATCAAATGAACAGGAGATGGATTAACCGGAGAAAACGTCCAGAATTTATTACGGATGAACATGGGGGGGGGGGGCGGGTGGTGGCAGCCATAAGAATGAGACCTGAAGAAGCACTGGGCAGTGGAGGCTTATACGCCATTAT
>NW_017732112.1:591030-595911 GCF_001890085.2 Hipposideros armiger | reverse complement strand
ACAGAGTATTACAGGAAGAGGACACCACTTTTTCCGTGTCCTTTCAAAGCTTGAATTGAACCTGCAGTGAGTAGATGAAATGTTAAGCTGTGAGTAACTTACAAGTTAGTATAAAGTAAATTATCAGCTAATTGTCTTCCCTGTCATTAGCTGGCTGCAGGATATGGAGAAAACGAAGATTCCTTTGACTGAGAGTGAAATAAACCTAAATTAGACTCCTTCACGCAAAATGAAATGTACTGACTGTTTACAAGGTAGGCACTTTGGCACAGGGGTATCCAGAAGTATAAATGGAGCCACTTGAGTTCCTCTCTCCTCACTTCTTCTTGTCTCCCTCCCTCCCTCTCTCTGCTGTCGCTGATTCAGTGCAGTTATCTATCGGGTTCTCTCTGCTGGTCTGTGGTGATGGCCTCTAGCAGGTCTGGGCTAATGGGGCTGTTGGTGCTTCTGCTCTCTGAAGGCAAAATATGTTCTCTCTCTGTGGCCCGGTATCGGTCACAGAAAAATGACAGCTGCCCTTTGGGAGTCAAATGGTGACCCCAAACCAGTCTGTGGCCTGGAGATGGGATCTCTCTTTGAGTTGGTCTGTATGCCAAGCCCATGGATGGGGTGGGAGGTGGGGCTTTGGGGGGGCGGGGAGTGATTGACAGGAAAGGGGGACGCACTTGAAAGGCATTCTTCTGGCAGAAGTGTGAAGATGAACAGGCCCAAACTAAACCAAACTGACACAAAACAAAGCAGTTTAAAGAACAGAAACAGAAGATGTGTCAGCCATGGTTCTGATTTGCAAACCGCAGACACTGCATCAGTCTTTCTTAAGCAAATCAATGTATTGCCAGGATCTGGGGCATCCTGGGGACTATGTGAGCCTGGAGTAAACAGGCAGGAGCTGAGGAAGCCCCCAGGATGAAGAGGCAGGTAACAGACGCAAGGCCCTGCCTACGAACCTGCCTGTTTGTTCCCAGCCTGTTCCCGGCTGCTGCTGCCTCGGGAGGGGGCTCCGTGCATGGTACCTCTGACTATTCCTGGGCCAGAAAATAAGGATAAAGACAGGAAAGGCGATAGGGCCCTGACCTGTTTTGTTTTCTTGTTTTGCTAGCACTGGGCACTGTGCCTCTCATGCGATAGTCCTACTTCAGGACCACTTTTTGAGGGTCGCCCTGATAAGGCAGAGAACAAATCGCTGTGTGGACAGGTACCCAAGCTCACAGCTTCAACTCTGTCTGTGGCTTTTAGGATGGAAACAAATTAACAAACAAAATGAAACAAAACAAAAACATGTTCTAATTTCCCCCCTGTGTATCTGTATTCTTGCTGATCCCAAATCACTGACCAGGCCTCCCCCCAGGAAATAGCCTCTGCCTGTTTGAGAAGGTGCCAGCTGATGATGGGGTGCCCCTTTGGTGCCATATTACCTTCAACAAGTACATGAGGAAAACTGGAAGTTTTTGCCTATTCTATTTCTCCAAAGGCTCTCTCTAAGAATCTAAGTTATAAGGTCGAGATGGGCAACAAGACTGAAAGAGATCTCTGTTCCCTTCCTCTGTTACATGCAATACCCCTGCTGGAGACACTTGTTGTCTGGAGGCCAGTGCTGCCCATAGAGATTCCTCCAGTTACGGACATGTCCTGGATCTGTGGCTGCCCCTTGTCACGTGTGGATCTGTGGCTGCCACTTGTCACAGGTGACTCCTGAGCATTTAGAATGTGGTCAGTGTAAATGAGGAGCTGGACATTTTGTTTTATTTCAATTCATTGGAATTTAAATTTTACACTAGGCTAGTGGCTCCTGTATTAGACAGCACAGGTTACACAGTCTAAGGCTAACCCATGCTAAGGGCATCTGCCCACCCAAGTTAAGTGGCCGTGGTTTGCATCTTGTGACCTCACTGTGCCCATGACCTTATCCCTTTACCCACAGCGGATTGGAACAGGGCAGTTAAGTGCCCCGAGGACAGCCAATCATGGGAGGCCAGTGACCAAAGATGTGTGAAACCTGATTCCACTGGAGTTTGGACTGGGAAATAGAGAGGGGATTGGCTATGGGAGCTGAGCAGGAAAGTCATGAAGCAGGTGCAGGGCCCAGGGGCCACTATGCACCTCGTGCAGACGCAGGCTGTGCAGGAACAGCAGCCCTGGTGTGGGTTAGAGGGAAAGCAGGCTGGAGGAAAGAGGGGAGAATGGGATGGACACGCTCAGAAGAGCAGAGGCCTGAGAGGGAGGGGGAGGTGGAGGGAGGGAGAGAGTGAGAGAGAAAGAGAAAGAAAGGGAGGGAGCCAGGGGGAGAGAGAAAAGGGGGATGTAGTGAGGAGAGATTGGGGGGGGATGACAAGAAGCCAGGAGCAGCTGCCCACACCAGTCTTCATCCTGTTCCTTTCCTTGAGGCCTCATTGTATTTCAGCTCATGTTCCTGGAGTCACATGGCTTTCTTTTCCTTTCTCCTTTCCTGACAATAAACCCCTTAATGTAGCCAGAGTGAGTGTGATCCTGTTCCCTGTCATCTAAACCACTTTTAATAAAATTATGACAATTCTAGCACAAATTATAAAACATATTAGAGAGATAAACATCCTGAGCTGGGAGGAAATTTAGGAAGCATGGAGTTCAATCTTGTCATTTTGAAGATGAGGAAAACAAAGCTGTGAAATGCTACCATCTGAGGTCACACAGCTGGTTTCTGAGAAAATTGCATGTGTTAATTTTCTTCCCGGAAGTTTATAAAAAGAAAACAACAAAACAAACCCTATCATTGTTAACTTTTAATGAGAGCAAAAATAAAATAGTATGGATAAATCAGTTTTAAGTTTTAAGCTGAATCTAACTTTTTCAGGACTTGCTCGCTTAACGGGGTTACATCGCCAGTTATAACCCACATTTGTTAGTGTTTGCCCCTAAATGAGTAATGTGGGGCCTGTTTCTTGTAAAACATCACCTTCCCACTCAAGTACAGTAGCACCCCCTTACTTGTGGTTTCACTTTCCGTGGTTTCAGTTACCCTCGGTCAACCATAGTCCAAAAATATTAAATTGGAAATTCCAGAAATAAACATAAGTTTTAAGGTTGGGCTGATCTGAGTAGCGTGATAAAGTCTCATGGGTACTGCTCCGTCCCACCGGGAGGTGACTCACCCCTTGGTCCAGCATGTCCACATTGTAGATGTTCTTGCTCATTAGTCACTCAGGTAGCCTTTCTGTGATCAGATCACCTGTCTCGGTGTCACAGTGCTTGTGTTCAAGTCACCCTTTTAAAAATGATGGGGTATGATCCTTGGATGGAAAACAGTGTTAAAAATCATCTGTATGATCATGGAAGGATTACAATCTGGAAGTGATACTTTGACAAGTTGAAAAGAAACAGACATCAACTTCTGATTACAATGCTTTTCCAAAAGGTTTTGGCAGAAAGATCTATTGAGGATTCCGAAATCATGGACATGGACACGGGCCCAGGATCCAGCATCACCCAAGCAGATGACCGTGGGTCTGATGAATCCTCAGAAGGGTAGACAGTGGGCTCACCTATATCACGACACCAGCGTCCTTTACTCCACGTCACCTCATCAGGCAGGTGTTAATGTCACCTCTCATTGGCACAAAAGAGGGGTGAGTACAGGACAATGAAATATTTTGAGAGAGAGAGAGAGGCCATGTTCACGTAACTTTTGTTACAGTATATAGTTATGAGTGTTCTATTATTGCAAATCTTTCTGTGCCTAATTTATAAATTACACTTTATTATACTTTATCATGTGTAGTAAAAAACATAGCATATATGGGGTCAGTCCTGTCTGTGTACTGTGTATACATCCACTGAGGGGCTTGGAATGTATCCCCTGTGAGTAAGGGGGGATGGCTGCATTTCTGGGGGCCAGGGAGTGTCTCCAGGATGCCCGCATGCCTTCCCCCAGAGGCTGTCCTCTGCTTCCACCACCTGGGGGCTGTCTCATCACAGCCTTGTCTGCACACCTGCAGGGAGGCGGGGAGCTGCAGGCCAAGGCCCCTGTTTCTGTGCTGTCCCCAGAGCAGAGCTGGCCTCCCAGGCTGGGTCCCGAGGAACCACAGCCCACCCCAGCCTGCCCAGTCCCTCTGAATCCCTGACTACGCTCTCACCTTCCTCCCATTTCTCCGTGTTCTCCAGGGTTTGCTAAACACAGGAAGCGTGTTTGCTAGCACGTGTTGCTGCAGGTGGAGGGCGTCACTCACGCCTTCACTCACTCCTTCACTCATTCTGTTGTGGTGGGGGAGTGGGCATCAGCTCCCTGGCTTTGTGCTTCCATGGGAACCTCTTCTTTGGGGTCACACTCTGGCTTCTGTCCCACCCCATGCTACCTGGGGAAGGGCAGTTTCCCAGATTGGCGTGCGTGACAGAAGGAACGGCACATGCCTGGTTTGTTCCTTCTCCTCTGTCCAGCTCTCCAACATGCCTTTACAGGGCTGGGCAGCCCTTTGCAGGGGAGCCTGCGGTTTTCCATCTCTACCTACAAGAGCGCAGGTGTTTAATTCTGGGAGGAAATATGAAGAGGTCATCTAATGCCACAGTCTAGTGCCAGCTAGTGTTTTACACAGTAATTGATACTTTTATCTTCATATATCTAATCCTGCATCTAATCTCCCATTTAGTCCTGAACATGGAGAGTATGAGAGTGTTATTTATCAAGTCCCTCAAGTTAAAAATCACCTACTATGTGCTGGGCACTGTATGAAGACTTGCGGATTCAGAGAACGCTAAGAAACCCCTTCAGAATCCTCAGCAGTCTAGTGTGTAGGGAGTAGAATGTAAGCGAGAGGCAGAGAAGCAGGGAGCAGAGAGCGAGGCAGCGACCATGCGGGGTGTGAGGATGGAGGCGTGTGTGTGTGTGTGTGTGTGTGTGTGTGTGTGTGT
>NW_017732112.1:584021-591019 GCF_001890085.2 Hipposideros armiger | reverse complement strand
GCAATCTTTCTTTTCTCCCTCCAACAAGATCCACTTATACAAGGGTGTGTGTGTGTGTGTGTGTGTGTGTGTGTGTGTGTGTGTGTGTGTGTGTGAAAGTGCGCTGCTTATTTTGTAGGCAATGAAGAAATGACAAAGGTGTCACTCTCTTGTAAAAAGGACAGTGAAGTGGTCAAACTTGTGTATTGGAAATTTCATTCTGGCCACAGAGGATGTTATTCGGGCGGAAGGAACCAACTGCGCTCAAGGAAGAGAGCAGTGGCACAGGGACCTAGTAGGATATGGGGGGTGAATTAGCAGAGCTGTGGGTTCCTAGCCTGGGAAACGGATACAAGTTGCTGCCAAGACTAGAAACATCCAAAGAAGAGCGTCAGAACGAGGCAGCCCAGGCCTGATGCTTGCTTGTGTGTTTGTGATTTTCTTTTCTTTTTTGTATTGATGGATTCATGCTTGACTGAGGTTGTGATTTTATATTCACTCTGTCTTTTGTTCCCTCCAATATAGGTTCTTATGATAGAATAACTTGTGTTAGTGTTTTGTATTTTTTACACAATGCCTTGGTACTTACAGGTATAAAAATCTATAGTCTGGTAAAAATATTTTTGAAGTAAGTAGTAAAACCTTCACCCGTGACTTCACCTTCCTGTGTTATATAATATTAGCCTTCCATCGTCTTTTCTCTGTGCAGACTTGATGTGTCTTTGTTTGAAGAGTTTTTATTTAAACTCAGTTATAATCATTTTGTTTAGTCTGAAGTGGCAAACTCTGTGGAGTTTGCTTTGCCACTTAAGACTCTATAACATGAGAATATTTTTGTGGTGAAACAGTTTTCATAAACACACACGATATTGGCTATGATATTCCACTGAGCAAATACATTCTAGTTGTTTTAATTATTTCCCTGGGTTTGGATAGTTTAGCAGTTTAGTTCCCTCCACTTTTTGCTGTTATAAAAGACATAAAGGAGAGATCATTTGCAATTAGAAATAAGTGGCTTTAAGTCTATCCTTGTTGCTGGTAGCCATGGGGTTTGGGGCAGATCCCTTAGTCTCTTTGAATCTGTTTTCACTCTATAAAATGGGCATAAATAATTTCTACTTCACAGGTTGTTTTGAGCATTACATAGATACTATGCATGAGGCACCAAGTACAATGCTTAACATTTAGTAAATGTTTAATAAAATTATTTCCTACCTCTTTCATAAGATGTGAATTCATTAAAAAAAATGATTCCAGTCACTAGGAGAAGACAAGTACTTTGCTTTATCAAAACACCAGCAGCTTGTCCTAAAAGACTTTAGAATTCAGAGTTAATCATTTCCCACATGTACCAGAAATGAGTATAAAGTCTAATTTTAAACAGGACTGCACTGGAATGGGTTACCTTCATGAGTCAGCTCCAATATGAGTTCCCAAACAAATAGATGAGTTATCTTTTTGTATAGAATTATCCTCCCACCAGCCATGATTAATATAAAGATTACATCTATCTATCCATTCATCCATCCATTCATCCATCCATCCACCCACCTATCTATCCATCTCTTTATCCATCTATGTATCTTGTATCCATCATCCATCTATCATCCAATCTATATATCTACTATTATCTGTCTATCCCCTATTTCCTATCATCTACCTATCTACCTATTAATGCTTGGATTTGTCAGATAAGTCAGGAGGGCTTCTTCACGCCACTCCTGGGTTTTGAAGATAATACAGGCTGAAAGAGTCTGCATACCTTTGTGTTTGCTGAAGAGAGGGGGGCATGCTGACAGTTCGTCTGCATGCTGAAAAAAACTATTCATTAAACATTTCAGTTAAAAGCTGCCGAGGGTCCATTGGGACCTGGACCACTAGTGATGAGCGTTCTCCTTTGGCATCACTCCTTCATCACTGAGCACCTGTGTGGGGCTTCCCTGTTAGGACTTGCACTAGGAGACTTGAAACAGTAACAGTGCCCACTTCATCAGGTGGCTCAGAGTCTGGGGGAGAAAGACCTGGGATCCCTTCCTGCTGTGGGCTAGTGCTATGATGGAGGCTTGTCAACTTCTTCCATTCAGTCATTCCCTGTCTATTGATTACCTTGTACTGGTTAGACCAATGCAGAGACTGCACAGACAATAAGAAAACACTGTGGTTCCTGCCCTTGTCTGTCTGTCCATCTGTCTAGGAGTCATTTGGCACTGAAAGCATTCTTCTTTCTCTCGCCTCTCCTCAGTGGAAATGAATTCAAGCAGTGGAGCAGTTGAAAATAGGACAATGAATTAAACAAACGTTTTCCCCATGGGAACTCGGATGGGACTACATGATGGACTTATCTCTCAGCAACAGACCCGCCTGAGGTAACCTGACTTGCTTTCCAAATCCGGTCTGTTCCTCTGTAACTTGAAGTTTTGTTTGTTGTTCCTTTGTTTTAAAGTGGGAAAATGTTTATGTAAATTGGTCTCAGTCCTGTAAAGAAGATTAAACTGGTCACATAATAGTCTAATCTTTTCCCTCAGTTCAAGGATTGGCACACGATTGTTCTTAGACTGTCCTCCCAGGAGTCGTGACTGAACGGCAGCCAATCCCATTGTTGTTGGGACTCCCAGTGTGGAGTCTTCTCCTATTTTCCTCTTTCCCATCTCTTCCTAAACCCCAGACTTACAATTGACAACCATAGTGGTTGTTAGAGATGCATCCTCTTGGTGAAGTCAGTGGGACTTAAGATCATGTGTTGAACAAACTATGTGAGATATTCCCTATGTTGGCCCAAGAAAAGTATAAGAATTTAGCAAAGCATGTGGAGATGACACCTGAGCCTCAATCCCCCAAATCCAGTTGCTAGCTTCAATTCAGGCTGATCTTTATAGTGTCCAACAGGGTCTGGATTCTGGTTGCCTGGTTGCCCAGGCAGACTGACTCTAGAATGTTCTTTGTGGCCTGACTGAAACTTTTATGCAAGATGGTAAAGGATACGGAGCTGGGTTTTTCATCTCACTGATGGATCTCGTGGCCTGACTGATTTTGTGCACCACTTTTGTGTGTGTGTGAATTTGACCTGAGCCCTGCTTTCATTCTTGGGGGAGTAATTAACCGTCAATTACCTTAAACTTTTCTGTGGCTACTATTATCTACCAAAAAGAACTTAAGATTTATACTGACCAGATTGACTAAGGTCGGTTCGCCATACCCTTTAATGATAATGCAGATTTAGATACATTATTTACACACGTTTTCAGCCTGTGTCATTTTCAAAACCCAGGAGTAGCATAAAGAAGCCTCCTGACTAATTTGACAAATCTAAGCATTAATAGAGAGAGAGATAGATAGATAGATAGATAGATAGATGATAGGTAGATAATAGTAGATGGATAGATTAGATGATAGATGGATGATAGGTATAAGATAGATGGATGGATGGATGGATGGATGGATGGATGGATAATATATTAGTGTATTTTTAATCTATTGTCATACAACCTATCTCAAACATTAGTGGCTTAACATAATAATAAAATATTATTATCTGTCACAGTTTCTGTAGATCAGGATTTCAGACAGCACAGCAGAGACAGTCTATCTTTACTCTGCAAATGTTTGGGGTCTCCCCTAGAAGACAGGAAGGCTGAGGGCTGAAGTCACCTGAGGCATATTCCCTCATGCCCCCTGGGGACGAGCTGGGGCTGTCACACTCTGTCATTTCCAACATATCTATTGACTAGAAGCCAGTCACCAAGTCCAGCCCACATTCAGGGAAGGGAATAGGTTTCACCTCGTGGAAGGAAAACTGTCAAAGAACTTCAAAAATATTTTTAAATTACCACAATTGGCAAAAAACAAACATAAATGAACAAACAAAAAAGAAGCACATTACACGTAAAGTGTAATTTTATATTGGTAAAAAGAAAAAAAAATATATAAGAAGTTTGGAAGACTACATTGCCAAGAGTAATGTTTGTTATCTTTTTATTTATTTTATGTGTTTTCTAAAATGTTCAATGTATACATCACTTTTATAGTCATGTAAGGCAGTAAATGATTTCTATTTTCATTACACATCATAAATAATACATGAATAAGTTGTGAAGAATTCAACCAATATAGTGATATATAGAATGAAAAGTGAAATCCATCATCATTTCTGCCACGGTGAGAAATGCTGCCTTTCTTATATACTATATTCACCGATATAAGTAGTTTTCTTTTAGCTCTCTGCTTTTTTCTACCTTTTCCACAGTGTTCACAGACTGATAGCTTTATCATGTGCTTTGGCATCTGCTGGACACTTCAGGCCATTTGTCACATCTCTCTGACTTTGTTCATGCTTTTTCTTCTGGGAATGTCCTCTTGTCTCTGCTTCTGAGCTCCAACCCTCTCTTTGTGTTTCCTACCTCAATCATTCACTAATTTCACCCCATCCTTGCAGCCCTCCCTTCCCACTTTGGGTGCGTAATCAATACCCTTCCTTTTATCTATCTTGTGTTATCATCACCTCAGTAACTTATTCTCTAGATTGTGAGTTCTGACCCTCAGTACCTCCCTCACACAATGCCTGGTAGAGAGAGAGAGTGTTTAAGCAAACACCTGTGAACAATGCATTTTACTTTTGCTTCCAATGTACTTTATTATATGAGGGAGTGTGTCCCTCATTCTCACCAAGGAAAGTACCAGATGGGTGGGAAACAAAAACAATCTCAGTCAGCCTCTCATGATAAACTCAAGAGACCTTTGGGTAGATAAATAAGAATTTGCTTTTCTATGATTATCTAGTTTCTGTAGGATGGCAGGATACTATAAATATTCAACAAGTTTTGCTACTTTTGTCTCTGTGTTTGTATATTTACCAGCTGTGGTATCTTCTAAGGGTACTTGGCTTAAATAATAAGGAAATGTATTACTACATATAACTATAATAGAAGCCCAGAGAGAGGCTGATTAAGTGGCCCAAAGATGTCAAGGGGAATCCAAGTATCTTTCCATACCTTCCCTCTGTCACCTTAAGCACTGCCTTTAATTGTAGGCACAGTGCTCATGGCCTACTGTAGTATTAGATGTCACAGTCACACACAAAAATACCTGGAGGAAGAAGAAAGCGTCCCTGTTGCTCTCTTAGGAGTGAGGAGACTTTCCCGAGTTCCCTTAGGAATTCTCCAGCCTCAGAGCCAGGTGGGTTCACACAGTCACTGCAGCTCAGTTAAAAATGGTGAGGCTACCACATTGTATTTCTGAAGCTGATGTTGAATAATATAGTATGTCAACTATAATTATATATATACATATAGTCTCGGGACATGGAGTAGAGAGCGGGAACGGATTCAATGGAATTGTAATAGATAAGCATGATATCAGGGGTGGGAGGGCAATAGATGGGGGGAGGGGGGTTGTTACTTTGTGAGGGTGAAAAGGGTAACTATTGCATTGTTCTGTACNGCGGGAACGGATTCAATGGAATGTAATAGATAAGCATGATATTGGGGGTGGGAGGGCAATAGATGGGGGGAGGGGGGTTGTTACTTTGTGAGGGTGAAAAGGGTAACTATTGCATTGTTCTGTACACCTGAAACTAACAATAAAAAAAAAATGGTGAGGCTACTCTTAGCCCTAAGAGGCTCCTACTAGAGTAGGGTGAGATCAGCTTCACCTAAGAACACAGACTTATTGGGGGGTGAAACCTGATTAAAAAGATAGTTTTACTAGGAAGGAGGAATGGGACTGGGTCCTGGAGAGCTCATTAATTTTGCTCATTTTTTATTTTTGGGGGGGATGCAGGTTTAGTTCTGCACCGCAGATAAGTATTATAAATTTAATAGCATCCTATGGTGATGATGGTGATGATGTCCATATCGAGAAGCTCTACCATTTTTTGTGTACATTTTAGGTGCACTGTGATAAGCTCATTAAATATAATACATCATCATATTTAATTATCACAGTTGTTTTTCTACATATTAATGCCATTTGAGTTTTTTCATGTTCCCAAAGTAGTATATTCTCAAGCTTTATGGGGGGGCAAACATTTTTAAAAGGGTTTGAAGGGAGGAACGAAGCCTATGTTCTAGTCAGAGCGGGGTCCTGGGTGAAGTCCCTAGCAAGTGACCTAATGGGGGCAGTGAAGGCTCAGGGACAGGACGTGCAGGAGCAGTTAGGTAAAGGGGGTTACAGGGTAGTTGGTGGAGGGTCTTGAAGTTCCTCTGGAGACTGATGTATGATAGAAGAGCTATTTTTTTTAGATAAATTGCTCAGCTCCCCAAAGTCTTAGTAGGAGCTAAACTGTGATAAATTAAAAGTCCAAATGTTATCATCTTACATTAGTGACTTAAGCCACAGATGGTTTGGACATCCAAGTTGACACAGACGAGAACACAGAGGCAATTATCCAAACAAACTAATCAGCAGAGGGGCTGAGAGGAGAAGCTCCAAGGGGCTGTGATGCTGAGGCCACAGCTTCTTCTTATTTACACATCCTGAGCGAGCACCTGGAGAGGCATAATGCCAAGGCAGCCGTTAAATGGAACACTCTAATGTCCCATTTAAACATTTAACAGTGTTAAGTGAGACACTGTAATTTGATATTTTCAAATTAAAGTGGAGAAAGAGGGATGCTAAAAGGGGGAAGAATGGAAGGGAGTGTCACTGTGAAAAGGACATGGAATCAGAGACTCTTGGAAATCAGAAAAATTCATATTCAAATTAGGATTATGAAATGGAACCATGTGTGCTCTGGTTCCGTTTCCTGCGCTCCAGAGAAGCAAGAAAGTCAGGAAACAGCAATTCAGGAAGCTGAGATACGGCATGGGTAGTGGGCGTGTCCTGGAAATGGGATTGGAGCTCCCGTACTTCTCAGACTCATAACTGGAAGACGATTGCAGAAGGCAGCCTGCCTGGTGACGTGGTGGAGCCATGGGCACTATCACCTATGCACTTACACTCACGAAATATTTGTGGGAGGGCCTCTCTCTCTCTCTCTCTCTCTCTCTCTCTCTCTCTCTCTCTCTCTCTCTCTCTCTCTCTCT
>NW_017732112.1:574110-583852 GCF_001890085.2 Hipposideros armiger | reverse complement strand
TAAAATAGTCCATGGAAATTGATTACACAGTGGGTATGTTGTCTGTGCAAAAAAAAAAAAAAAAAGAAAGAAAGTAAAGGTAATTACCATTTTAGTCTTTTAAAACGTTTATTTCAGGGGTTCAAATGCACAAATTAATCTTTTCTTTTCAACACCATCTGCTTCATAGAATAACCTTTCCCTTAGATAAGGTCACCAGGGTAGGTAGGCTCTGATTAATTCTTCATCTCATTTTGTTTTTAATTTTACCCAGTGCATCATTTACATGAAATAAATATGCATTACAATCATAATGTTTAAATAACACTGCTTTTGTGCTCTGTCCACCTCTCCATTAATATATTCTGGTATATTTTTTTCATCAGGCCTCCAGTAGGAAAGTGTTTTCATTGTGCCACCATATTTCAATTATTAGAGTTTTCATGTTTAACTTTTCTTTTGTGGCCAAGAGAAGATGGTTCCTGAGGGATGATTTTTTTAAAAAGGCTAAAATGACAATTTAGGACTCTTATAATGCAGACATTGGGGTGAAATGAGGGCAAAGACTCATTCACAGGAAGCACAGAACATTGAGTCCATTGGCCCCAAACCAAGGGCACCGAGTCACCCGGAGGTGTCTCAGGGCTCTGGTGTCTTGTGGGGGCTGCTCCAGTTGATTGAATTCAGCTTGTCTGCATGGTAATTGCAAAAAGGTTGACTCATCAAATTTAAATATGACTTTGACAGAGGGCTTGTCCCTGGCCTTCCTCACAAGTGGACTTACTCATAAGCTCATAAGCTTTCCTGTCACCTGTCTGCAGCTTCCTGGGTCAAAGTGGGCTCTCAGGTGTAAACCGTTGAATGAGACAGGACACAGCATCGGAGCATTGTCATGAGTGTGGAGCCTGATCTAACACCTAATGCAGACACGGCAGGCTCGTAAAGCATTGTGGACCCCTGGCCCAACCTTCATCTCCAGGATCTACTTCAGGGAGCTCGGCCAAAAAGCCAACACCTGCCGCCTCTTCCTGCAAGGGTTAAATAAAAGTCACTTTGTAAAAGTGTTTTTTCTTTTATGGGGAGTACTTTGCCAGGCTCATGGGAGGTCACAAACAGCCAGATACTGCTAGTATGATTCTAATAAATATGTATTTCTTGTTAACAATGGGCATTCTGATCATCCTATCCTCATATCTTGGAGGCTACAGGCCTCTGGACAAGAGACAGACAACACTTCCACATGGAGAAATACAACAGTGATGCTGTGCACAGAGGAGCGTGAGGAGGGTTGTCACTTTTGTGTAACCTGAAGGACACGCAGATGAGGCTTGTTTCTGGAGAGACGTGGAGTGACGCTGTTGAGGTCAGTTATTTCAGGAGGAGCAACTAGGGAGGGAGATGGAAGTTTGGTTCTTTTTATTCGTGCTTTTCTATATGGTGTGATATTTATTTCTAATTTGGTCTGACCCTTTAGTATTGTTATTGGTAGGATTATGGGCACTTTTATTATTTTTGTACTTTTTTATATTTAAAAATTGTTTATAAATGTTACTTTGCAGTATGAGACAAAAAAACAATAAGTGAAAGGACAAACATAGACTCAAAATGAAGGAATGGAAGACGAATGTCCAAGCAAATGGCATCCAGCTGAAAGTGGGTGTAGCCATACTTATATCTGACAAAACATATTTCAAAATAAAAATGGTAACAAGAGACAAAGATGTGCTGCGTCCAGCGCGGCTAGTCTAATGGGCCGGAGTAGGGGCAATGGAGGATTAAGAAAAACAAAGAAATACTTGAAAGCGGGAGCTAGGTGGACAGCTGTCTCCTGATGGGAGAACAGTGACCCAATCTAGCAGCCGTAGTTTATTTATATAGCCTCGCTTATGCGTGGGCAGGAAAGGGGAGGAGATAGCCTTGGGCAGGGAACTTTCCCTGCGTCAGCTGCAGATTGTTAGCAACCAATGCATTGGACTCAAGATGTTTAGTGCCCAATGTATGGAAACCACCTGCGGGTGCCGGAAACCTCCTCTGTATGCTGAGGTGCTGCGCCAGCCTTGCTAAGGACGCAGCCAGAGAGTGTGCCTTGCACCAGCCCCTCCTTTATAGCTCCGGATGGGTCTCTCGGTTCCTGGCAAAGATGGACATTTTATAATGATAAAGGGGACAACACATCAGGAAGACATAATGCTTACTACTATATATGCATCCAACCTGAGAACACCAAAATATATAAAACAACTACTAATAGAACTAAGAGGAGAAACTGACAAAAATAAAAGTATAGCAGGGGACCTAAATACCCCAATGGCAGCAATGAATAGATTATCCAAACAGAAAACCAGGAAGGAAATAACAGCCTTAAATGACACATTGGACCAAACATTATCAACACTTACAGTACCTTTCATCCTAGAACACCAGACTCTACATTCTTTTGTAGTGCACATGGAATATTCTCAAGGATAGACCATATGTTGGGGCATGAAACTAGCCTCAGCAAATTTAAGAAGACTGAAATCATACCAATCATATTTTCTGACCATAATGCTTTGAAATTGGAGATCAACTGCAAAAAGATTGTGGGGAATAAAACCCCACAAATATGTGGAAATTAAACAACATCCTACTAGAGAACGACTGGGTCAAAGAGGAAATAAAAGAAGAGATGAAAAGATGTGTGGAGATACATGAGAGTGACAATGTGACATATAAAAACTTGTGGGGAACACAGCAAGAGTGGTAATAAGAGGGAAGTTTATTGCATTACAGACTTACATCAAGAAACAAGAGAAATCTCAAATAAAGAACCTAATATTTCACTTTAAAGAACTAGAAAAAGAAGAACAAATGAAGCCCAAATTCAGTAAAAAAAAAAAAAGGAAATAATAAAAAGTAGAGCTGAATGAAACAAAATAGAGAACAAAAAGAACAGAATAAATTAATGCAACAAAGAGCTGGCTCTTTGAAAAGATTAATAAAATTGACCAACCTCTGGCTAGAGTCACTGAGAAAAGACTCAAATAAACAAAATCAGAAATCAAAAAGAAGTTATAATGGACACCACAGAAATATGAAGGACTATACAAGAAAACTGTGTAAGTGTTTGTGAGAATGTGGAGAAACTGGGCCCCTCAGACATCGTTGGTAGGAATGTAAAATGGGGCAGCCACTTTGGAAAACAGTTATGAAGTTTCTCAACATGTTCAAATGGAGTTACTATATGACCCAGCAATTACACTCTTAAGTGTAGGCCCAAGAGAAATAAAAACACACATCCACCCAAGACCTTATGCGCTAATGTTCATGGCAGCTTTAGTTCCAATAGCCCAAAGATGGAAGTGATTCAAATGCCCATCAGCTGATAAATGGGTACACAAAATGGAATGGCAGAATATTATCCAGCCATAAAAACGAGTGAAACACTGACACAAGCTGCAATATGAATAAACTTTGAAAACGTTTTTCTAGTGGAAGAAGCCAGTCACAAAAGACCACATGCTAGATGATTTCATTTATATGAGATACTCCAGAATAGAGGGGGCTATAGAGACAGGCAGTAGGGTTAGTGGGTGTCGGGGGCTGGGGTGAGGATGGAATGTGGGGTGACTTCTAATGGGGTTTCTTTCAGGCTCAGGAAAATGTTGGAAGATGGGGACTAGTAACGGTTGCATAACTGAATATACCGCCAACCACTGACACGTATACTTTAAATGGGTGAATTGTGTGGAACGTGAGTTATATCCCAGGGAAACTGTTATGCTATGACAACCAAAGGTTAGGTTTCTGAAGAGAAGGGAATGTAGAGCTGACATTGGATTTGTGATTTTTCTCTGTGGCATTTTTATGCCTTTGTCAAGTATGTTCTCCCAAGCAGAGAAATGATTTGTGGGTGTTTTAATAGGAATCTGCTCTGTGGGTTTCCTAATTGTCAAAAGATAAAGACACTTAAATTTGTGTGAAGGAAGAATCTTTTGTTAGCATGAACCTTTTTTCCTTCCTGTGAACCGTGAGGACTCAGGGAGAAGGAAAGGGCTGCTGACAGAGCCCTAAAGGGCCAGCCTGGCCTGAGGTGCTATGTAGAAATGCATGTGTTCTGGTGAAAATCCAACTGTTCTCTAGAAACATTCTAGGCTCCTTTAAATCTGATTAAAGTGTTTCACAGTTTGGTGTGATTCGCTTGGCACAGGCTCCTGGTCTAGGCCAGGCCCTTCACCCTGGACAAGGACAAGGGAACTTTAAGGGTGAAAGTCTGACTTTGACAAGGTGTGAGCAGCAGCACCAGCTGACTGGTGACTGGCAGCAAGAACCAGACTCCCAGTGGCCACCTGTCCCTCTCAGGCCACGTCCTGCCGCACCTGGGCCAATGTGAGGACATGGTGGCTGGTGGACAGGGGGGCTTCTCCCAGTTGGGTGTTGCTCCACTCCCAAACCCACGGAGGCCAGTAAGGCCAAGTAACTATACGGGTTCGAGAGCAGATGCTTCCTTTGAAAATTAACCTCACAGAAAGTTTTGCACCTGCAACAAATTCAGCTCTGAGAGGGCTGCACTTATGTACTGATGAGGAGACATTCACCGATCAGGCGCAGAGTAAGAACCCTTGGGAAGTGTACGGCAGTAGCTATTATCATCCAACCCCTTACCCCCATATTGAGATGAAAAGACACACTTTGGCAGGTATAATTAATTTTATCAAGTATCACTGAAGCCTGATGTTTTATTTGACCACCAAAAATCTTTTCACGGTCAGCCCTTTGCTTTCTGCCCCTCCCTTCCCAGCCACTTGGCTTGACACGAGACTTCACTTGATTTGGCCATGTCTCGTCAACCTGGCTGAGCTCTTAGGGGTGTTGGGGAAGGTGACTTATTTCTCTGTGGCAATGGCTTCAGTCCTTTTCATATCAACAAAGGTGGGAAAACAATATTCCTTGGAAACAGTGGGAAGAGAACAGGTTGGTAAGTGGCAGAGCTACCTAACTTCTGCCCCCCACTGGCCTGTGGCTATTGCTGTGAGGCTTGCTTAGACTTTTATTCATAGATAAAAGCTAGGCTTTAACTCTCAGAAGGCAGAAGCGGGCTGTGGTATAAGACACAAAAGCATATCCCCAGCTCACAGCATGAAAATTCTGAGCAAGGCGTCAGGAAAGTAGAACTTCCAAGGGACACCCAGGAATCAGGACCAATGGACAGTGATGGAAGGAGATGAAAAATAATGTAAGAGCAGAAAACTTAAAGACTTAAAGATATAAATAATTTAGTCTTTATTTCGATGTGAGGAAGTTGAGTTCGTAGAGATTAAATGTTTCACTAATAGTCGATACCCTGGTCTGAATATCCTGGGGGCAAGGGGGGCTGTGGGGCTGACATTCTCTATTGCAAAGAACAAGCTTCCTCCTGAATGGCCATTGTGATTTCAGGTTCAACAGTTGTCAGCTGGCTTCCTACTGTTTCTCCTGCACCCAGACCAGGTAAATTCCCTGTTGGTTGTTGAAACAGAGCACTCTAATTTCAATGCCTGATCTGAATGGGAGTTTATTCTGTTAAACATGAAAATTCAATAGAACAATGTGTCAGTACATGGGCTGAAGTCAAGCTGTTTCCTATTGGTTTTCCTAGATTTGCCCTCAGACAAAATTCTGTTTCCCTGGAAAGCGACAGAAAGAGGGAATTTTAATATGTCTTACATCCCTTCGTGGTCGGTGCAGCAGACCTTCATCCTTACTGACTCTGAAAATACTCATCTTGTCTCTCAATCTTATAGTTTTTATGAATCTCTAGGATATTTCATTGGCTTATTTTAAAACTCCCTTGTTTGTGGCTGATTACACATGGCAGAAACCATCCCTAACTAGCTGACATTGAGAAGGAAAAAGCAGTTACAAACTCGCGTAGTGTTGGAAGCTAGAGCCATGGCAGGTAGGACAGATGGGACAAAGGCCACTCTGGTCTCACCTGAGGAGGAGGAGCTGACTCTGGGCCATACAGGTCTTACCTCTGACAGTAGGTGCCTGTACTAAAGGGGTTTAGAACAGCTAGACCTCTTCCATAACTAAGATGAATGTAAAAATAGTAAAATATTTTGGGAAACAGTTTAGCAGTTGCTTATGAGGTTAAACATACACTTGTCCTGACTGAGCAATTCAAATCCTTAATATCCAAGGTAGCACATTTACATACACTTACACACACACACACACACACACACACACACACACACAACTTTGTATTTGTTATCTATTGTGCCTTTAAAAAAAAATCACCCCATGATGCTGAGCAGAGCCCAGAATGAAGGAGGGGGCCAAATAGGTATATAGGAAAAACAGCTTTTGGGTGGACAAAGCAGCAAGTGCAAAGACCCTGAGGTCTAACCATGCTTTGTGTACTTGTGTTTGAAAAGAGGTAGAAATTCCATGGGCAAGGGGAGACAAGTGCACGATGAACCTGGAAGGCTTTACAGGCCACTGTGAAGACATTGGTGGTTACTGGATAATCTATCCTGCCCTCACTTTTAGCAATTAGCAAGTGCTAAGGGCAGAAGAAAATAAGGCCATCTTAGTTTTACCCCTCAGTGTGGTATGTGCTGAGAATTAGTTATCTTAAAGTACTTTCTGAACAAGGCAGACAGAATTTTCTTTGTATTTTTTGTTTTGAAATTATTTTGGGCTCAGATGCATGATCTCACCTTAACCCATGTCTTCTGATGTGGTCTCTTGCCCTCTGGACCTTGGATCCTCTTAGGCAACTAACAAGGAAGTCCCACGGTCATGGGCACCACAGAGGCGAACTACTGTAGAAGCCATTGCTAGGGCAAAGAGGAGCAATGATTAGCACCTTGAGCTTGAACCAGACTGCCTGGGTCTGAATTCAGGCCCTGCCACTTGCCTGTAAGATGGGGACAAGGGCGTAGCAAGACTACATGTATGAACAAAATGGAAATATCAATAAAGATATAGAAAACCTAAAAAGAAATTCTAGTGCAGATTTGAGTAGGTAGAAGAATCAGCAAAAATGAAGATAGGACAATAATTATTGAGTCTGAAGAGCAGGAAATAAATAATAAAGAAAAATGGATAGAGACTGAGGGACTTGTGGGAAATCAAATGAACCAACATACTCTTTGTGCAAGTCCCAGAAGGAGAAGAGTGAGACAAAAGGGAAGGGAGAATACTTGAGGAAATAATGGCTGGGAACTGCCCAAATTTGATGCAAGGCATGAATATAAACATCCAAGAAGCTCAATGAACTCCAACAAGAAAGAACTCAAAGAAATCTGCACTAAGACTATATTATAATCAAACTGTCAAAAGCCAGGGACACAGAGAATCTTGAAGACAGCAAGGGAGAAACAACTCATCACACATGAAGGATTCTCAAGATCTTGAGCAGATTTCTTCTCAGAAATTGTGGAGGCCAGAAGGCAGCGGCTGATATACTGGGTGCAAAATGCTGTCCTTCAAAAGTGAGAGAGAAGTTAAGACATTCCCAGATAAACAAAAGCTGGGGGGATCTGTTCCAATAAATCTGTGAGATATGCTCAAAGGCGTCCTGCAGGGTGAAATGAAAGGATGTTAGATGGTGACTCAAAGCCATGCGGAGACATAAAAAGCTCAATAAAGGTAAATACATGGGCAGTTATAAAAGCGAGCATTATTGTAAAACTGATTTGTAACTCCCCCTTTTTTTCCTACATGATTTAAGAGATTAATACATTGTTTATTACATGAAAAACTCACCCCAAATGTAGTGGTTTATGACAGCAATCACTTTTCTCATGGTTGCAGCAGAACAGGTAGTCAGAGGGGTCTGGCTGCGTGGATCTAGTTCAGTGTCTCATTTGGTTGCAGTGAATTCCAGACCAGGGCTAGAGGATCCACCCCCAGGAGGCTCACTCACAGCTGTTGGCTGGGGGGGGCCCTCAGTCCCCCTCCACAGGGCTGCTTCCGCCCCTTATGGTGGCACAACAGCTGGCTTCTCCAGAGCAAGTGACTCGAGGGCCCAGCAGCAGCTGTAGTCTTGCATAACCTAGGCCCTGTCACACTGTCACTTCTGCTGTGTTCTATTGTGACAGGGCCAGTTCCATTCAAAGGAGGAGGAGATGACATAGGATGCTGTGTACCAGGAAGGAGGCTGCCTGCCAGTGTTCACAGTTTATTACTATCTCAAACTGGAAACAGCTCAAATGCCCATAGCTATGAGAATTGATAAGCTAATGTTGTAATGTAACACAGACCATAAAAGGAGGAGCTATTAACACATGCAATATAGGCAGATCTCAGCTGCTAGGTCAAAGAGGCCAAGCACAGAGGAGTATGTATAATTCCACTTCTAGGACATTCAAGAACAAGTAAAACTAATCTGTGGTGATGGGGCTCAGAATGGGTCTCACCTCTAGAAGGTGTTGACTGGAAATAGGAATGAAGAAACTTTCTGGGGGTGCTTCTTACGATCCATCTTAGATCAGGGTGATGGTTAGATAGGTATTTCCATATATAAACATTCAGCAAGTGTATATAGCATTGGTGTACCTTATATGCTTCGTTGTGTGCATAAGCTGACTTGAGAAAGTAAAACAATTATCAGAAGCTGTCAAACACCTGCTCCCTTTGTCATGAGGCCAGGAGGCCATTCCGTCCTGGCAATGGACAAGTTGACCTGGGACTGGCGATTCTTGGAGCTGAAGGGTGTTAGACACCTACTCTTTCAGTGTTACTTTGAAGAAGTAACTCCATCAAGTTGGGGAAGAAATATGAACACTGGTGATCTATCTGTGTTACCGAACTGGAGCTTTTGAGTCCCACATCCACACAGAGCTTCCTTCCAATTGGATTTTCTACTTTCTCATGTGAATGGACAAGATTGATATTTAAAGAATACTAACTACAAAGGAGAAAAGGTCTGAGAAGAAAATGCAAGAAAAGCAAGATTTGCATTTGAATGAAAAGTCATAATATACAATATTTCTGTAAGTCTCAATAAGTTGTGTGCTAAAACAAAAGAAAAATCAAGGAAGTAAAGAGGCAATTTAAGAGCGTTTCATCTGGAAATGAGTTCAAGGGATGGAGTCGGAGAAAAGCTCCCTGGGATCTTGGTTTGGTGATGCTCTACTTCTCAGGCTACAGGCAGGTCCACGTGTTCCTTTCATTAAGTTTCATCTTATCATCTTGACTTTCATAAATAAACCCCATAAGGAAGTGAAACCTTAGTTACTTGCATACTTCTGAGAGCACATCTAAATGATAGGATACTCACTATATAAAAAGGACAGACAAAAAAAAGTACAATTGAAAAAAAAGGGTTTTTTTTAAAAGAAGACTTAGAAGAACTAGAAACCCAAAGATAGAAACAGGTGAAAAAATAGCACTAACTAGATGATTTAATAGCCAAATAAGAATACCAGAAAAATAAGGCAGACAAATCGGAAACTTTTTCCCAAGTTGAAATCAGAAATAAGTAAATCGGAAATAAGAACTTTTCCCCAAGCTATGCACCCCCTAGACTGAAATTCTTTTCCAGCAATCAGGCACAAATAAAAAACCTGAGAACACCTTGGCTGGTGATAGAGAAGATTGTAAGTTCTAAAGCATATGAAATACCTGAGGACAGGACACTTCACAAAGGACCAGAAATCAGAACAACGGACTCCAAAGCTGGAAGTCAATAGAACAATACCTTCAAAACAGAGAGCGAGACCTTCCTCACCTCTGACTTGGTACCTGTGTAAGTTGTCCAGAGCCGGTGGAGGGGTGATGGGGAGAAGGATAC
>NW_017732112.1:570215-572185 GCF_001890085.2 Hipposideros armiger | reverse complement strand
GGAGTTAAGCGTTCATATCACATCTCTACCATTATTTGACCAAGTGATACTGGGTAAGTTATTTGACCTCTGTCTGATCCATATCCTGGATCCTGGAAACTGGGGATGAATGCCAACTTATCAGGTTCTTGTGAGACTCAAGTATGTTAGCAAGTGTCTAGGATAGTTCCATTGAAAGCATAGTGTCCTTGTCAATTAAGTGAAAATTTGTTGCCTGCTTAACAGTTTGAAGTGGGGTTGGCTTGACTACAGAGCAGCTTTTACTTTGCTGAAAGGTCAAGTGACCTTGAAGTTCCTTCCTGCAGAGAGTGGAGAAAGCTTATTTAACCAGTTACTTTCAGAGCTCCAGGGTGGAAAGAGTAGTGACTACCTTCGAGTGTAACCAATGGCATTAGTTACCAGAGTTCTTTGAGCAGGACATTTATCTTGAGAAGAAACTGCCATGATTTATTCTCCCCCTGTGTTTCCCCTCTCTTAAGAACCACTAAACTAGGAAATTACTTGGTTCAGGCTCAAAACCAAGTCTCTTCTGATCAAGCCACCTCCAGTTGACCAATCCAAGACCAGATACCTCCTCTCAGTCATTGTTCTAGACACTGATTTTCAAAGTAAGATTTTTGAAACATGAAAATCAGTATCACCAGAGAAATGGTTGGAAATATCAGTTCTTAAGCCTCAGCCCTGACCTACTTAATCAGAGCGTGGTAGTAGACTAGTCATGTTTCCATCAGCCCTTCTTTGATTGAGATGTATACCAATGTTTGAGAAACAGTGGTCTAGTTTGAGAAACAGTGGTCTAGAAAATTCATGACTAGCTTTAGACTAGTTAGTTCTGCCTCAGTTTAACTGACCTTGTGGAAGAGTTTTGTTTTACAAACCTCTTGAGCTTATGAAGTCTCTGCTAAATCTGAGATATTTAGTTCTTGTACATACCGCTTGAGTTGTCAACCAACTATGAAATTCTACTGAAATATCTTCCTATATTCAGAAGTTAGAAGGGCTGGAGTAGAGTGATAGGGTATCATGGTTTTTATTCTCTTCTCAGGTAAAATATCCCTCCCACCTCAAGCTGGAAAGATTAGATGCCACCAGCAGCTAGGTGGATTTCTTTACGTAAGTTCTTTACCTTTCCAATGAGAAGCTGGACACAGGCTGTAGTGCAATCTAGTTTTATTAACACTCTTGGTCTGAGTAGCTCATCTCCGTTTCCTGAGAGCCAGGTAGGACACTAACAAGGCTCCAACAATCAAGGTCCCACAGAGGCCTGCCACCCACAGAGCCTGGGAGTCTGCAGGAGAACCTGGGGGATGGGAGAAGAGGTTAGTGTAGTGATTATGCCCGGGTCAAAGCCTAGTGGTCTTTAGCTATAGAAAAAACAAACTCCTCAGCCTCTTGAGGTCCACACTGATTATATCAGGAAGGAGTGGGGAGTAGGGTGAGGAAGGAGCTGTGGTTTGACTGGTGATTCAGGTAGTTAGTAAAAGTCCCCTTCTACTCACTTGAGTATTTGCGAAACTTTTCTGAAGTGTCCTTAGTGGCTTGTAGTAGAATCATGGGACCCTTGCTGGAAATGCTAGCAGTACTGTTGTGAAGATGGACATCTGAGCTTCTTCTTCCTGTCAGAGAGAGATGGGAGCTAGGAATTTGTTTTGTTTAGTTTTTGCACGTGGAGGCTGGGGAGTTAGGAAGCGAGTCTAGTACAAGGCCCGGTCCCACAACATGTACAGCTCCACTCCATGCCTTAAGAAAAACTCATTTGCATGTTAAACCTCCTAGTAGTGTGTTAGATAAATTTGAACAAGGTAGACTTTGTATCTAACTCTGTTACCTGTTTCACCAGAATTTGGGAATAGAGATCATGATGGTCAACTATCCCTGAAGTGCTGTTCTCTCCCAAACAGTTACTTAGGCAGTAGCATGTTAATGCTGAGACCCTTCCTATGACACAAGGGTACCTGGGGATCAGTGAC
>NW_017732112.1:521541-569900 GCF_001890085.2 Hipposideros armiger | reverse complement strand
ATGTTAGTGGACCAGGTAGACGTACACACACACACACACACACACACACACACACACACACACACTCTCACTAGGAGCTTTGGGCCTCACCAACTAGAGAGCATGCTAATCCAACTGTAGACTTTCAGGCCATGTTGCCAGCCCTGACTTTGAGAGGTGTAGAAGTCGACATTTGTGAAGAGACAGATATAAGTGTTTTGTTAAATTGGACCACATGTAGGCTATGGACCAGTGGGACTCCTGGGTCAATGAAAATTTATGTGGAAAAAGTTATGGCTGAGAGTTATTTGATAATTTATAGCTTGTATTTAAAATGTCTGGGATTCTAGGAAGCGAGTTGGCTTTCTGTTCTACCACATCATAGAAGTACTTAAAGAAGCCTCAGTAATAAGCTGAATCTTCTGTTTGAGCCATTTGCACACAGGGTGGAGGGGGTTAGCACTCGCACTCAAGTCTTTCCTCAAGTGTAGACAGCTTGGGTACTCACGCCTGGAAACAGGACAGGTCGGCGTACAGGCCGGTGTCCCCGCGGGCTGGCAGACTGAGGCACTACAGTGCAGGTACACCTGGGAGCCAAAAGAGTTGGGGTGGTGGTGTAGCACCTCACCACAAAGAAAGGCTTCCAACCCGCTTCATCTCCCCAGGAAGAAGTCAGGAGAAAGTCAGAAAGTCCTGATAGCCCAAGCTGATATCCCAGTAGACTAAAGAACTAGAGTCTACTTGACCAATGCCACTCATGTCATTGGTATCAAGGATTTCTGTGGCAGTACCAATAGCCCACATTAAGGGTCAGCCTTGGCTGAGGGGTGCTATGATGTGCAAACAACCCTGAGTTGAGGATTCCAAGCCCAGCTGAGAGGGAGGCATCATACCGGTCCCCTGAGCGCCTGACTGGCCACTGGGTCCACAAAGCTGAAGGTAAAGATGCTGAAACGCTGGTAGTGAGAAGGGAATGGCAGACCTGAGGCTTTCTGGACAGGGATCGGCTGGGTTTGGTAGTTATCTCCAGTGTAGGGGCACCTAAACCAAGACATCCGGTGGTCAAGATGGCTTCCTGGAGGGGCTCTACACAGACACACAGATGGGCACTTACCCCTTCACCAGCAGGGGCCACTGTGGCTGCTGCAGGGGGTCCATGCTGGGCGTGGCCCAACACTGATGTAGCAGCAGCCCGAGGCCGGGGTCGGTTCTGTGACGGAGGGAGACCTCCACATAAATGGGGTCCCGGAGTAATTTCACCACTGGGTAGTCACTGGCGCTGTAGTAGGAACTGTAGTGTTTATCTACAAGAGGCCAAAAGGAGCTAGAAAGAGACCTAGGAGCCTCCACGTTGCTCAAGACAGACTCTCAACCACACCAAATCTCACCCACACAAACTCTGGTGTCTTGTTACCAAGGGAGGGTCTTCAAACCCAGAAGAGTGACAGGACTCAGTGTAGGCCATATGCTCCAACAGAGAGGCTCTTACCTTTGGCAATGTGGAGTTCTAGAGTGAGGGGTCCAGGCTGGGTCTCAGCAAGGGGTGGTGGAAGGGTGACAATGTGAACATTAACTGGGAGAGCATTGCTGCTCACTGAGTAGCTGCAACTGACTCGGAGCCTGCAGAGAAAAGACTTAGCTGCTTGAGTGGGTGGGTCATGTCACCTTTCATTACGGTTTGAGGAACCCTTAGTGCTAAGTGTTAGAGGCACGTTTGTAAGCATGATGGGTATGGTTTCCGGCTTCGTGGGAGCTCTCAGTTGGGGAGATCAGTATGCAAATGGGATCAGTAAGAGCTGAAGATAGAAGAACTACACAAGAGATAGACATGGCCCTGTGGGAAACAGGTGACTTCTGTGAGAAACAGATGACTTCTATAGAGAGGGCAGTCAGGGAAGAGCTTACAGGGGATTAGATCTGAAGGAAGGTGAAAAGTGGTAACAGAGGTTCAGGAGGGAGAGCACAGTTGACAAAAAACAAAGTATGGAGACATGACAGAGCCTGAGGTCCTTCGAAGACTCTAGGACAATGTGGGGCTGAGAATAGTGAGTGGGATTAAGAACGTGAGATGAGATCAGGCTGGAGAAGTGAGAGCTGTTTCATGCAGGGGGCCTGCAGTTTACATCCCCGTTAAGTTAAAGCTCTCTCATTGTCTCCCCATAGCCAAAAGTATGTTGTCTGATCTGAGGTTTTAAAGGGCTTCTTTTTCCCACAGCATGGAAGACAGAAGTTGAAAGGGAAAGGACAAAACGAGAAACAGGAAGCACAGGTAAGTGGAATGGAAGTTCAGGTGAGTTTGAGGCTTAGGGTCAAGTTGGTGACACCACTGCAGGGAGGGGTGACATAAATGCAGGGAGACTTGATCAAACAACGGCCAGGGAGATTGGATAGTGAAGGCAGCAGACAGATTCTTTCCTTAGGAATCTGTGGATTCTGGGCTTACCTATGGACTCCTGCTAGATGGAAGAAGGGAAGCCAGGTTAACTAAGACCTTTACCTGAAGATACTGTCACGGGTGATGGAACCATGGCTCCATGTTTTCACATCCCTGGCTGCAAACAGCTCGTTTTCATATACTGCCTGGCCTCCAGTGACCTGGGAAAGCAGGTTAAGAGGTCCTGTCATTCTTGCTAGCTGGGAGCTGCTTCCCTCAGAACTTGCCTTGCTCTAGTACTCAGCGGTGCTACTCTACTATGACGTAGCATTCTCTGCTCCATGAGCCCAGGCAACATAGGTGGCATCGAGTAACCTGGCACATTATCACTTCCTCTTACTTCAGGACAAAAGAAAGGGCTTTGAGTGCTTAGATGAAGCAGCCAGGAAAGCTGCCACCCACCTCAGGGGAGCCCCCTGCTAGCTTCCCAGCTTTGTGGAAGTGCTAGCCCCTTGCGGGAGCACAGCTGTGATGGTCTGAGCCAACGTTCAGGGGAGGTTCAGCTTTCTCCACGATGACGCTCTCTTCTGCCCTAGAGGCCAGCCCGCACACCCAGCAGCAGTCAGGTGTATCCTTCACGGCTAAGAGATGCCATCTCTCCCCCAGTCCCCAGGATCCCTGCCTGACCTCCAGAGTTACGAGCAGAGGGAAGGCTTAGCTATTCTCACCCAGCGTGTGGTACCACAGGAAGTAAAGGGAAACCAGAACAGGACAAAGGCGTGTGTTGCCATCACAGGGTTACAGTCACTATCATTCTTGAAGGCCAGGTGCACAGAGTTCAAGAGCAGCGGGGGCAAGGTCACGTTCCGGGACACAACGATGGAGAAATAGCCATCCTGGGAACAGCGCGAGGTCACTGAAACACCAGAGGGGCTGTGCTGAAGGCCGGCCGTCTGTCATTGCACCAGCTAAACAGCAGGCTAAGGGTTTCAATATTTTTGATCCCTGCCCCTGGGAAGGTGCCATTCCCAGCTGGGACCTACCCAGGTCAGCTGCCCAGAGCTTAACTGAGGCTCTGGCTTAGCTCCTGGGTTTGAATTTTGCCTCTACCACTTACTTTGTAACCTCAGGCCCAGTATTTAACCCCCTGGCTTCATCTGTAAATGGGGATCATAGTGTTTATTTTGTGTTACTTCTTTCTGGAGCTTGTAACACAGTGTGGCATTTGCTTCTCCACAGAGGGTCTTTTGCATTACAAAACCTTACAGTGTGATTTGGGGCATATACCAAGTAGTCTTTTTGAAGTAAGTCTCTCTAGACACAGACTGCCAGCCACCAGAGTGGCTATTTCTTGGTCAGTCAGCTAGTATCCTGCACATAGATTTAGCTTCTTGAGGTCACAGAATGTCACTTGCTTTACGTTTGGTTTCCATGAGCACACTAGACAACAGAAGGCTGGAGAAAGCTCTGTCACTGAGGGGCCAGTGGTTCTAAGATGCACTGCGTATATGTCAGCCTCTGGTCATTGTTCATATTTAGTATCTGTTTTCTGGCCATGGAATGGGGGTTGGGAATCGCCCTCCCCCGGGCTCAGTTGCAGGTAATGGACACTTTTCTTCAGCTGGTTTCAGAGACCCCGTCACTCACCTGTGTTTCCATAGTAACAGGAATTCCCCTCAGTATTGTAGCAGCAACCTAGCTCCTCGCAGTCTCCTTGTGTGGCGGGTGAAGGAGCACACGGCAGTCTGTCCCACACGGGGACAGAGTCACACAGGTCAGCACCTGGAGCATTTAGGGCTAGATTTTGGAGAGAGTAACTCAAGCTAGGTAACAAAGCTTGGTCTTCAAAAAAAAAAAAAAGATCATTTTGTCATAACACATTAAAACTCCAATAGATATCTAGGCCATTGGAGTGGAAACGTTTCTGTTACACAGTCAGGATTAAGCCTCAGGATATTAAGCAAATATGAAGTCATCTTGCAAGAGTGCCCTGAAATCAGTACTTTTTGAAAGAACACCAGCAAGGTCAGGAGCTACTTTCTTTCAAGTAAAGAATTTGTCTTTCTATTCCTTGGAGGTGTTTCTCAACCTAGTGCCCATGAGTTGCTGGGGGATCTTCCTGAAATTCAGGTTCTGGCTCAGCAGGTCTGCGGTAGGGTTGATCCTGTGTTTCCTCAGCATTACCCTTTGGGCTAACATGGCAGGTGAGGAGAGTGAGCTACGAGTTCAAATGTGTATGATTGAGTAGGGCTCACAGATCAGGAGGCAAGGTCTCCAGAAGCTGAGTAGGAGGCACTCTTCCTACTAATGCTCCTGTTAGGTGATTAACTAGCCCCCACGCAGAGGGGTCCGGATATATCCTCAGCACAGTCTGCTGTCAGAGACATTTGCCGAGTCTCCTTGATGGCTTTAGCATCCTCCAGACCTCCTCAGGACCCGGGAGCTCCTGGCCCTGGGCCCATTCTTGGTTGAGTCCCAGCTCTGCACCTACCTGTTAGGGACCCTTGGACAAGCTCACTGCTGGGGACAGAAGCAGTGGTCCCAGCATTAGGTTAATGTTAGCGAGGGAACACGTGAAGCCTCTCAGCGCCCCACACGGAGTAACCTCTCAGGTGGAAGTTATCCTAAGGACGCTCGTGGAGGGGAGGGTTGGAAGGCAATCCTTCATGATTGCCAGGTGTCACTGCACAGGGCAGGTAGGAGAGACCCCAGGGCACCCTTTGGGAGACTCCACCCCATCCGGCCCTTACCTGGGAGAACCATGGGACACTTGAGCAGTTTGGTCTCCATAACCATCTTGTGTCCAGTGACATCTGCTCCTTCAATACCGACTGGCATGATGTAGTGGGAGTCCTGGGGAGACAGGTTCTGGGAGTCAGCCTGGACAGGGGCGCGGGGCGGCTCAGTGTTCATGAGGCTGGGTCCTACTCACCCACTCACTGACATAGCAGCTGCCATAGGACACCTCGAACACCACAGAGCTGCCTGGGCCTTCCGTCACCTGGGTGCCACAGCCAGAGTCATTCTGCAGCCTGTGCGGCAGCCCGCGGTTGTCTGCAGGGGGGGGGGGTTTGGAGGAGCAAAAAGATACAAATGGTCAGTCACCATAGTGACCATAGGAAAGGACGGTCAGCTGTGCCATTAGACCCCAAGGGCAGCTGCCAAAGCGACGGAGAGAGGGGAACCAGAGGAGAGCTGATTCAGTAGTCAAGTGACATTGCTACAGAGAAGCTATTTCAGGAGGGAGACAAGGTTAGGACAGAAAACCGGAGGGTGGTTTTAGGTGACTGAGGAGGAGAAGACAGGCTATTGCCTGGCTAAGCCAGGAGAGCCACCACTTACCCCATGCTATCAGTGCGGGAGGCGTCTCCGTCCCCTGGTCGGGGGGGTGTATAGTGAACTGAAGGCTTTGTGGCCCACAGTAGAGTTTGCCAGGACCTTCTGGCACCTCAGGGACATGTGGGCCAGTCACAGCCAGAGACAGGGGAATACCGAGCAGGATGGACCACAGCAGCCACATAGCGCCACCAGGAGCCTGGCGGTGTGAGCCCTGCACTACCTTTCCCGAGCCAGGCCCCAGGGTCCTGGAGCTTTCCTTATATACAGAAGGAAAGCGGTTGCAGGTGCACAGCTGTCCCCTGCAGGTGCGACTCCTGTGGGGAAGATAATTCCTCCAGCTTCATTCACTTTAGGCCATAGTCTGCAGCTGCCTCACTTTAAGCAGCATAATCCAGGCGGCCTGCAGAGTCCAGGAAAATGTGGTGCTTTTTAGGT
The DNA here is from genome assembly GCF_001890085.2 of Hipposideros armiger. NCBI lineage: Eukaryota > Metazoa > Chordata > Mammalia > Chiroptera > Hipposideridae > Hipposideros > Hipposideros armiger. Next base: position 563,773 of record NW_017732112.1, on the reverse strand, counting down.
CAAAGGGGCTGCCTCACGGGCGCTCAGTGTAGCACAGCCCTTACTAGATCAACGTCATCTGGAATGTTACATGTTTGGGCAACTCCCAGCTCTGCCGCTTAGGAACTACTTGATCTGGTAAGTTACCGGCTCTGAGCCTCAGTTTCCTCATCTGTAACTTGGGCACAAGAACTCCTGGCAGGAGTCTGCTTGAGGTTTCACTGAGAAATTCTATGTCACCTGTCTGGTGCAGGGTTTGGCCTGTGCTTGTCCACATGGTCAGGGGCTGCAGGGGCCCTTGTCACCCTCCCCGCAGGTCCTAAGCGTTCATGAGAAGTCATGGTACATTGGAGCCTGACTTGAAACCCCAGACAAGTTGAAACTCGTTTCATGAGAAAGGCTGACTCTGAAACTTTCCCTGGTCCTAAGAGAATTCCACCAAAGGAGTCTTAACAAATTTCAAAGCTTTCCTTTGCCATCATTGTCCTATTACAGGATCGAGGTGAACAGGTGGCTTTTGACATGAATTTCCTAAACTAATTCTGCCTGTTGTGGATATTTTAAAATCTCTTACTACTTACATGTGCTTCAGTTATGTTTTCATAAATACATAGGAGTTTCTCGTTTACTGGCTTCCCACACTTTTGTTCTCCCTATAAGCTACGGCGTACGTGCTCTGGCCATGTTTAGTTTAGGTCAGTGTCAACCCAGGTTGCTGCAGCGTCCTGAGAGAGGTAGGCACGGATGATACACTCCTCCCTGTGGGGTAAGAGCATGGACTTCTGCCAATGTCCCCAAATGGTCTTCTGAGTGGATTTAGCCTAATATTCATCATATGAAAACTTTTCCCAAGTTGACTAAAGTCTTAGCCAAGGCCCTGAGAATTACAACCAGGCATCATGAATTCTCTCAACTAGTAAAAGAGAACACACGAGCATGGGTCTCCCCTGGGAAAGTAGATGACCCATTAATGACATGGTGACAATGCTGAGGGAATGCTGGACTCTGCCCTCGCAGATGAGACGTGGCTTCCTGACATGCTCCACGTGGATTGCGTTTGGCCACTGGCCCGTCACATGCCATTCGCTCGTCCACAGCACTGGCCACACTGGATTGTAAAGGCCGCTTACTGATTCTGTGACCCTGCTAGAAGCACTGGGGGGCAGGGCCTGTGCTATGCGTCACTGCGTCCTGAATGCCTTAGATGTGTGTGCTGTGTTCTGAATAATCAATGGGTGTCCTTCCACTAGCGGCCACGTCCCAGGCTATCTAACCCCCTTGCAAATATGGTTTCCAATCCTCACATATACAGATGCATTGTTTTACTGATGAGCTCAAACTCATAACCTTTAGGTACTTTTTCTTTGAGTAACTACACGTGATTGCACGTATAAGACAGACAGTGGGGACTGGACTTGTGCGAGTTGTCTCAGAAGCGAAAAGGCCAGTCTCTCAACTTAGACGTACTGGTGCTGCTCTCTAAAACAGTGAGAAGCCGAGGGGAGGCACCCGTTTTGCTAATGAGGGGAGGCAGCATAGCATAGTGGTTATATGGATTTGGGCAGTGAATGAATCTGCGTACAATCTCTGAGTCATCACTTATGAGCTCTGACTCGTCAGTGACTTACAGTTTTTACATCCATTAAGTGGGGTGAGAACACCTACCTCACACAGGAGGTATTCCTACAACTAACAGGTTGTTTGAGATGAAATAATGTATGTGCCATGCTCATCACAAAGCTTCCTGCATCATTCCTCGTGAAACTGTCACTAACAGCAATCAGAGCCGTTTATACGGAGGCAAGGTAAGATGAGAGGCAAATAGGAGGCAGGTGGGATCTTTGATGGGCGGGGAGTCTGCGGAACATCCTGCACCGGTGGGGCTGCAGCCTCCTGAGGTTATGTGTTTGCAGTCAGGAAGTGAACATAATTCTGGTCTGTGTTGTGGTGTCTGGAAGTCCACCCAGCCTCGCACTGTCACCCTGTCACCCTGACGCTCCAGGGGGTCAAGGATGCATCCAAAGATAAGGCCCGCAGGGCTGCGAGCGGGTGCTTTCAGGCCCCCACCTGTGCTGAATCCCCTGAGGTCAATGGAATGATAATGTGAGATGCACCTGGAGGGACCCTGGGGGGTAATCACAGCAACATCCGACCCCCTGTTGTCTCAGGAATAAGGGTCTGCAGATACTTTTCTCAGTCACATTTGAATGTTTCAGTTTCAACTGGAGACAAGGGTACAGCTACGCAAGTTTGCTAATACCCCTTTCATTTGAATGTAGCTATGCCCAGCGGTTTCTCTAGAAGGTGATGGCATTTTGACAGCACCAGGGTTGTTGGGACACTTCCTAGCATTGGATACATGTTCCTCGGGATGTGACATCTACACTGGCCCCCTTGCTGTGACTGGAGTGTGTCCTTCTGACTGGAGGGGGAGGCGTCCGGGAAACAAAGCCCCGGGAAACCTCTTCACATGTGAAGAGGCGATAATCAAAATTACCCCACGATGGAGGGGTGATGAGACCCTGGTGCATGCTAATCAGTGATTCAGGAGCGTTGCGGCGTGCCCAGCAGTTCTCGACATGTGATGGAAATCAGGACACTTCTCTTCCAAGGGAAGATGTCGCTTAATTTACTGTAAAAACTTACATGCTTTCCCTTTTCAATAAGCCAGGCTGGGGGAGGGAGCTGAGTCAGCCGTGAGGTGGTGAGTCCATCACCGGGTCTCTTCTTTCAACCCTCTCACCTGCCCTGGGCCACGGACCCATCTCCCCAGTGCCCACCCCCCTGGTTGCCCAGCACCCACGATGCTCAGATTTTGTCACCCCTTGGGTTCCACCCCTTCCTTTGCCATGAGCAGGGGATTGTCCTTCCCCTCTCTTGGGGGTGGGGGGGGCACACCCAGCTGAACAGCTGTTTAGAGTTTGAGAGGAATGTCAGGTGGAGATTTTACGAAAGATGTAGGAGAGTAAGTTGCTAAAGAAAGAAAAGAGCTAAAAGTGTGGACTTTTGGGTGGGGATTTACCAATAAGCTTGATAAGACTTTTCTGGCCCATCCATCGGGTGTCTGTATTGAAATTCACATCCCCTCCTCAATTATGCGCATGTACTTAAGGGTGGGACACCTGCCACCTTGCATCAGGGCCCACATTAACGGCCTCACTTTAACTTAATTACTGATATAAAGACCCTGTTTCCAAATAAGGTCACATTCTGACATACCTTCGTTATGTCGAAGTAGCAAAGGGAAACACTAGAACTCCAAACACCTTGTACACCAGTGTAAAGCTGTGTCAGCCAAGCTAACGCATGTTTGGGCCTTTTAATTTTATTTTTAGAGGGAATGAGGACTATATCTGTGAATACCTCTGTTTCTTTACTTTTATAATTTCATTTCCTTCTTAAAATTCCTTTTGAAAATTTCCACCTTGCTTTGGCTCAACCAAAGGGATTTTTAAATTCCTTTTTGTTTAGAGCAGCGGCTCTCAACCTGTGGGTGGCGACCCCTTTGGGGGTCGGATGGCCCTTTCACAGGGGTCGCCTAAGACCATCAGAAAACAAAAAGATATTTACATTACGATTCATAACAGTAGCAACATGACAGTTATAGAGTAGCAACGAAAATAATTTTATGGTTGGGGGTCACCACAACATGAGGAACTGTATTAAGGGGTCGCGGCATTAGGAAGGTTGAGAACCACTGCATTAGAGGGAAGGGATAAGTCATGCACCCAGTGGCAGGCTGGGCAGTCCTCGTGGCTGTTCTGGTGTAGGGAGCTGGGCAGACCTGGGGAGCTAGGACAGTGGCGTGATGGAAAGTTTAGGAGGAAAGGTGCAGGCCACATGGGAGCCAGGCTCCCTATGGTTCTAGCACGATTGCACTCAGCTCCCTGGAGTTGTTGGTTGGGTGATAATTTAGCAAGCTGGTGTCTGAGGCTGCCTCAGGTGTTGATTGTAACCAGGACGTAGCCTTGGTTTTCTAACACGTACCTTCACGTTCGCGGTTTTCTCGTCGTGGGCCGCCTGCCACCTCATCTCTACTTGACCAGGGCCTAACCTCCCTAAGGGCAAAATTCCTCCAAGTCTGGTCCCTGGACCAGCAGTATCTGTGTCACCTGGGGACTTAATAGAGATGTCAATTTTGGCACCTCAGTCCTGACCCAGTGAATCAGAAACTCAGCGTGGGCCCCGCAGGCTCTGCTTAGCAGTCTTCCAGGTGATGCCAACACACGCTCAAGCTTGAAAACTGCTGTTTTAGGGCAGAACGTTCAGGGTCCTCTTCTCCAGGAAGCCCGTCCTGATGCCCCAGCTGGAGGAATTTCTTCTCCGTTTTGTTTTCCAATGTTCTGTCTCTGTCCCGCTTGTGTAGTTCTCAGCTTTCCCCTCCTGGATTGGAAAGTCCTGAAGGTTGTGCCGTTTCACCTTTGTGCCCCCATGCTGCTTACTCCTGCTCTCAGACAGCATTTATGAGGTGAGTGGACTCTGGTTATTGGAATGGTTGGCATCCATACTGTGAGAGAGTCGGCTTGGCAGCGCCTGCTTTGTATTTGCACCAGCCTGTGCATTTGCATCAGCATGTGAGTGGAGCCTCCTGTTACCTTCAGGGGAGGATGCAGTCTCCTTAGCACAGCACCCAAGTCCTCCCTGAGTGTCCCTGCCTGTGTCCAGCGTGGCCCCTTTCCTCCCAGTGGCTGGTCATGTGGACCCTTCTGAGGTTTCCCAGACCCTGACCTCCTCCCCCAACCTGCCCCCCGTCCCCACCGGTGCTGTGGCCTGGGCTGCTAGCTCTCTGGGGCACTCACCATGTTGCTCTGCTTGTTTGCCCCTGCTTGGCTTAATTTTACTTATTTCATTGTATTCTTTAAAAAAAATCTGGCTGAGGCACAGCCGCCTCTGGAAATCCTCCTCTGGCGGCTGGCCACCCAGGGCGGGCTGGGGGCTGTGGCCCTGAGCACTTCAGAGTTCCTTTCTCGCAGCCCTGGTCAGTGCATCTGATTGTTACTTCCTCTGCCTGGGCCCTTCCAGCTCAGCGCCTTAAGCAGAGCAAGGCCTCAATAAATATTTGTGCAATGGGCGGATAACGTTCTGGGAATGCAGCTTCAACGGCATTTAAAAACGCCAGCGCAGACCACCCCACCTCGCCTCTTTCTGCCCTGTCTTAACAATGGTGACTAGCAGTCCTCCTGTGCATTCCATCACACAGTTTTCTTTACCTTCGTTACAACCTTCCGTAGAGGTGGGGCTAGTTAAAGAACCTGCCAAAGCATATTTGTGCACGTGCAAAACTACGCCATGAAGAGGAGTAGCTGCTAACTGTGTTTGTTTCCCTCTGAGCAAATATCAACAGATGCATGAAGTCTTTGTGTTAAGATGTTTTTATCCAGGCTGAACACAGATAACTCCGGTCACGCAGTGTAGTCAAGGCTTTGGGATTAAATCGTGTTAATTCCACTATGTGTATAAACAACAAGTGACATCTGCTGTGGTCAGATGTTTTCCTAGATGCTGGGGATGGAACGCAGCTCTCTCCTGCCTCGTGTTCTGCTCCTCTCTCTCCATCCTGGTCTCTGTTCCATTGGATACATTCTCTGCCATGAATTCTGCCTGGCGTGGGGATAGAGTGGTAAATAGGGAAAAATTGGTCTCGTAGAGCTTATAGATAAGATAGTCTCTGAGCAATAATTAGTCACACATGTGTTCCCTAAGCCTTGCCCAGTGTCTGGCAATGGATGTGAATGAATGAATGAATGAATGAATGATGAATGAATGAAACTATAAAATCATGGATGAACTATTGGGTTGTTGGAAAAGTCATAACTCATTTTTGCAATGAAAAACATAGAAAAACTACGTCATGGCTTTTCCAACAACCCAATAATTCCAAATGCTTCTACACATTTCCCTTAAGAAGAACCAGCAGCTGGGGTTTCATCAGTGTGTGAGATCTGGGGCTGTCCTTTCTGACTGGTGCTGAGTATTCTAGAAAAACCCTTTAACAGTCTCCTCCATCCACCTTCACTCTCCTCCTTTCCCTTTCTTTCTCTGTGTGGTAGATAAGTGATAGGTTAGAATCAGAATAGAGAATCTATTCGAGGTTGCTTGTTTTCTAAACTCTAAAGTCCTAGTTTCACAGAGCCATCTGAATTACCTTACGTTGAAAAACTTTAAAGCAGGTTTTCTCCAAATTCACCAGGAGCCTACCAACCACCAGCTTTTAGGTTGATGTCTCTGATGAGGGAGCCACAGGTTCCAAGGCCACGTGGGGCTGCCACTGGGAGTCTCCTGGAGGCTGACGGTGTGGCCTCATCTGATGAATAGCATACACCCACTTTCCACCCCCAGACTGCCCAGGGGCACTGGCAAAGTCAGACTCATACACAAAACTCTCCAGAACTGATGGACAGGGTTGCAAGGATACATTGAGGTAACAGCTTGTGATGGGAGATGCAAATTGGCCACGGCGCTGGGAGCTGGGTGATGAATGGCTCCAGTCTTTGTGAGGGACTGGGGTCAAGCCCAATACAGCCCCATTCACCAACACCATGAGAGCGGGAAGCTGTCAGGGATTTATCACAAAGTGCATTAGAAATGTCATTAGTGAAAAATTAAAATCATGAAACGTTTCAGAAGGGCCAAAGCAATCATCTCACTTTAATAACAGAGGACAGTTCTCATAAATACCCTTTATTTTTTCCTCAAGCAGAAAATGAGGAGCATGCCAGGATTATCAGATCTCACCCTCTCCTTCCAAACTGCAAACTGAAACTGTGGATCATTTCATTTTTCTTCTTAAATTGGGTCAGGCTGTCAGCTTGTCGTGTGACAGGTTGTGCCTCTCCCTTTATTTAAAAAGGCAGAAGACCAATGCCCTTTGGAGGTAAAAGAATTGCTTCTCATTGGTTGAAAATTATAAGCCTTGAAGATGGATTTTTAGGAAGCCTTTTGCTTCCAATAAATACTGAGCTGTGTTTATATCATTCTCTCCCATGTGTTAAGGGAAAAAAAAGGCTGATGCTCATAGCTTAATAGCAAAGACATTAGTTGCTGAGGGGCAGCCCCAAAGGCACCTCCTTTTAACCCGTGGACTTCTGGCCCCTTCTTCAGAGTCTCCGGGGACGTGATGATGGACACTGACCTCCTTACACTCCCTCCCTGACTGAGAATCTAATACGGGCTATAATTTTTCTTGAAATTGGAAGGGGTAATAATAAAACTCCAAAGAACAAATCTGAATTTTACACAATGAATAAACTCTTAGACTTACAGACTATTAGAGCTGGAAGAAATTTTAAGTATCTCTTATTTCTATACAAGAAAATGGGAGATCATTGGTCTTGCACAGAGTAGTTGAAAATCGGGATGAGAAACTAGGATTTGGGTTTATTTAGAGAAGGGGTTCAAGACGTAGATGGGAGCCAAGGCAAACACAGGGAAGCAATGAACACATAATGCAAAAAATCCCACCACACTAATATGAGACATTATATAATGGAGTCAAAACGGTGTGATGCCAGAGGAAAGGGCTAGGACTCCAGAGCAGGGCAGGGCCTGTGGCACCAGAATGACACTGGTCAGAGGTGGGATCTGAGTCCCAGCTGAGGATGGTTGGGGAGATAAGATAGATGCTCAGGAAGGAGGTTAGCCTACATGCATGAAAGAATGACTAATGAAACGAAATGACTAAAGAGATGAGTAAACACTTAGAATAGGGAATCAACAGGCTATAGGTGGGCGACAGTGGAGAAGAGACCTCTGCTGGGCGATGAATTTAGTAGCTGACATAGCTTTAGCTCCTCTCTTGTGCCAGCCCCTGGGAGCCTCAGCACAGGAACAGGTAACTTAGATCTGGAGACATTTACACTCGAATGGCAGACCTAGAAGCAGAACCGGCCTCTCCTGAGTCCTGGCCTTGGGACTTTTCCATGGAAGCTTCTTGTAGTGATTTCCTCTGGTGGTGTGTGCTTCTGCAGCTTCCTCTGTGCAGCTTCAAAACTTGGATTCCTGTTTGCCAAGGCATCTTGTTTTGTCTCTGTATGGGAAACCATCAATCACTTGTAAAAATAAAAAATAAATAAATAAATAAGGAAACACCAAGAGGACAATGATTTTCATGCTCCAGGGCATAGATAATTTAGCAGTGGCTTGAAATGAAGAAAAAAGCAAAGGCATGTGGGAATTGGATAGTACCGTTGGCTGCAAAGTTATTTGTGTGACTTTGGAAATAATTAATTTCCCAAATCTTTATTTTCAAACAGAGGTTATTAGGAATGTAAGTGACCCCTAGAATGTGAGTAAAATTTAGGCAGTATGTGGCATTCACATCACTGTCCCTGGGGGAGCAGAGGCCATTCCAGCAGCCTGTATTCCAGGGTCTGAAAGGACTGGCCTGGGAGTGAGGGGGCCTGGGCCCTGGTTCCAGCAGACTGTTCCATGCACAGGGATTCATTCTTGGACCGCCCACCCCAGGGCTGGCACCTAAGAGTTGTCAACTAATGTCAACTAATGTGCGGCTGAAGGGACCACAAGCTAGCTGTAGGACTTGTCATGTGCCTCCCTGGGTTTCAGTTTCCTCCGCTGGAAAATGAAGGCATCCTTGATAGCCTTTACTAAAATCCAATGACTTAGTTAGGACTTGCGAGACTTGAGCTGATTTTGTGAATCATTTTGACTCACTCTGATACATGTTAGCTTGATACATGCGGCTTGTGAGGTATGAATTGAAAAATCTTCCTGCTAGTTTTGCTCATGATGAAAATTCTGACTAAGTCAAGCTCTATTAGAAAAAAGTCATATTTAGATGGTTATGAATTGTTTAGGCATAAGATACCATGCTTATCTCAATGAAATAAAATATTATTTTAAAAATGAACAGTTTTCAGTGAACTGTATGAGTCAGGACATATTACCTGGGTCTGTTCAGCATTATTTCTAATTTTAGCTATTAGTCGAAATGGGTGATTTTACCACTGTGAGTTACCTAGCAAAATAAAGGTCATGAAAGCAAAGCTTTGCCTGACTTAAGGGCTTAAGGGATCCACATCAAGTGTGTTGGTGGACGGTGAGAGGTGGATTTGGTGTGATTGATTTTAGGTTATTTTTATGTATCTCTATAGATGCAGTGGGATGTTCTTTTACAAATTACATTTGTACCTTTTTCTACACTGACACTCCATAGTGGCTGCACCAATTTACATTCCCACCAGCAGTGTATGAGGATTCCTTTTTCTCCACAACCTCTCCAACACTTGTCATTACTTGTCTTGCAACTTTGTTGCTTTCAAAAACTTTTCTGAAACCACTGAAGTGGAATTAACTTTACAATGGCACATGTGATGTTAAGAATATGAATGACCAATGTTAATGAACAAAATATAACCCATTTTGAGTTTTTTCTTCAAACTGTGTCTCTTAAAATTGCAAAGAAAAGTAATTAGAAAAGACCAATCTCGGAGGGAGAAGTAAAAGTTGGGCTGCTCACTGAATAAGAATAATGAATCTCAGAAAGGTTCATTTTTCTTGGACTCTGAATTAAATTAAGCAGGAATTACATCAGAATTTTTTTTCTCCTCATTTAACAATTTGCCATTCATGCAGAATATATTTATTTAAACTTTAAAGCTACTATTGCCTATTTGTCTTAATGCAAAATCCCTGAAGTTAAATCGGGGACTGAAAATTTGTGTGTTAACTTTGACCAAGCTCATGTCAATACAGACTAGCTTTTTGGCCAATAAAACCATTCCATACAGGCTTTTCAGCTACTTTGCTGAGGTCTGTGAGCCAATTCTTTTCTCCAACCCCTGACGTCTTCTTATAGAGGAGCGGTTCTCAGCCTGTGGGTCGCGACCCCTTTGGGGGTTGAATGACCCTTTCACAGGGGTCGCCTAAGACCATTGGAAAACAAAAAGATATTTACATTACGATTCATAACAGTAGCAAAATTACAGTTATAGAGTAGCAACGAAAATAATTTTATGGTTGGGGGTCACACAACATGAGGAACTGGATTAAGGGGTCGCGGCATTAGGAAGGTTGAGAACCGCTGGTTTAGAGGCTTTTATTAGGAGCTGTCCGTCATATGTGTATGTGAACTTGTGTTAATCGTGCCACCGAGGGCTCTTCTTACTGAGGAGCAACAAATAAACATCTTTGTAATTTGGACCACATCAAATAAGATGGTGTTAGAAAGATGCTGAAAATAAGTGACTCTGTGATATATATTTAAGCGTGAGTACCCGGTCAGAATGCAGGAGTTTTAGCTACCTATGGTGGCTAAGACTTATCAAGTAAGCATTTATTGAGGACACACCAAAATCTGGGCATTGTCATGGGGCCTAGGGAGACAAAAGATGAACTCGTATTTTGCCTGTAAGAAGCTAGAATAACCATTAGATGGCTTATTGGAACAGACAGCTCATCAAGTCTTGATCATGTGAGAAGACACAAAGGGGAACATTATGTTAGTTCAACAATCCCATAAGCAAATCATCTAGTGAGAGAAACTCGGGAGATTCAGGGCTCTGTGCCATCACAAGGAGATAAGGAAATTTCCTTTATTCTCTTTTGTCAGAAGCTGGCCAATCCTCTTCCTCACCTTACGGTTTTCCTTATTTTTCACCTTTTTCTGAAACCTTCCCTGGCTGGCTGGCTGAGGCACTAGCTCCATATACAGCTTCCCACTAGCCCAGCGGTTCTCAACCTGTGGGTCATGACCCCTTTGGGGGTTGAACGACCCTTTCACAGGGGTTGCCTAAGACCATCAGAAAACACATATTTTCGATGGTCTTAGGAACCGAGACACAGCTCCTCTATCCGTCTCCAGGCGGATCCACCCACATGCAGATATGCCCACATACGAGTACCCGGCTTCAAGACAAAATTTCATTTATTTGTAATTAGAAATAAATATTTCACAATATATAATTACATATTGTTTTTGTGATTAATCACTATGCTTTAATTATGTTCAATTTGTAACAATGAAAATGCATCCTGCATATCAGATATTTACATTACGATTCATAACAGTAGCAAAATGACAGTTATAGAGTAGCAACGAAAATAATTCTATGGTTGGGGGTCACCACAACATGAGGAACTGTATTAAAGGGTCGCGGCATTAGGAAGGTTGAGACCCACTGCACTAGCCCAACACATAGCCATCACCATCCCTCCTCGGTCACCACTTTTCTTCTTCAGATTGATCAGCTTGTCCAATCCTGTGTTCCATTCATACGTTCCATCAGTGGTTACTTATCTGTACTTTTGTACTTTTTATCTTCTGCCTCCCAGATCTTCTCAGATCAATCTTCCCATTCACTACTAGTAATTCCCAATTTTTTCTTTGGCTGTGGCTAGCATACTTTTTTAGCCCATTCCCTGAGATTTTAACATCGAAGATTATATTTTTCATTTTTAATAGTTATATTTAGTTCTTTTCTGTATCTGCTTGCTCGTTTTTGATAGCCTCTTTTTGCTTGCTCAGATTTCCATTTTTATTTTGTTTTCAAATATTTCATACATTGTTATTTTCTGTTCTGTACCCAATCATTTTGTTAACTGTGGTTATAGAGGCTCTAAATTTATTATCAGTTGTTTCACCACCAGATTTGTCTCCTTGCAGGTTTAGTGATCTTTGACTATGAATTCTTGTTTAGTTGACCCTTACCTACGGGGACCCCATTAAATGGGGGATGCTTTTCTCCAGACCTTTGCATTTGGCCCTGCCATTCTCTCCACTGGTTGGGAGAGATTGTAATTGTTTTATTTTTCATACCGCTCTTCATACTGCGATGTTAAAGAATAATAGGAATTGAACACAAGTTTAGAATGAAATATTTTAAAGCATTAAGAATCCATCTCCTTTAAGAAATTCAGTGAAAAATGTACAGAGTAAGAGATTTGAGGAACATCAGTTAAATAGCAGAGAAATTGCTCTTTCTGTGGGTTGGACCCTGGGAAGGGTGAATGCAGTGTAGGTGAGGGGAGGCTCTGTGCTCCCAGGTTAGAGACCCAATCACGTCATGCGCTGGCTCTACAGAGCTGCTGAGACTGAAAGTTCTGTGTTACGTGCACAGCCTAGAACTCCACAAATAGAGTGCGGTCTGAGAGGCACCGTGCACATAGGGTGAGATCTGAGAGGCACCGGGCACCCAGGGTGAGGACTGAGAGGCACTGGGCATGCAGGGTGAGATCTGAGAGGTACTGAGCACACAGGGTGAGGACTGAGAGGCACCGGGCACCCAGGGTGAGATCTGAGGGGTACTGAGCACACAGGGTGAGGACTGAGAGGCACCAGGCACTCAGGGGGCCTCATTGGTGAGGAAAAGGGGACAGCACTGATTTGATGTCGCTGACTTGGGCCTGAACTGCCAGCGTATTAGTCCCATGACCTTGAGAAAGCTCTTGCACTTTCCCTAAGAAAACTTTAGTCTCCTTCTATGTTAAAACGGGAATGCAACTACTGCCATTACCATTACCACTAAATGCTTCCTGGGCATGTTTCATTTTGCATAGGAAAAAAACCCAAAAAACATTATATATATATATATATATATATATATATATGTATATATATATATATATATTAACATGTTAGTTATTATGTTATTAGTTATTAGTTAACATAATAACATTATGTTATTATGTTATTAGTTAACATTAGTTAGTTATTAGTTAACATAATAACATGTTAGTTATTATGATTAACACATTGGGGGAAATTCCGTCTTTGACATCCCACATTATTGGTGGCTTTGGGTTCCAGGGTTCACACCTAGCTTCCAAATGTCAGTGTGAAGCTGTTAAAGGCTTCGCCCACATACCTTTGCTCAGTTAGCCCTGTGGGTTCTCTCTGGTGGCACCAGGCCCTGTGGGTGTTGACTGAAAGCAGGGGTGGAGGAACGTGCTTCCGGGCCTAGAGAGCAGGAGCCTGAGGGACGTGAGCGGAGCTGGGCCCAAACAGGGGCTTCACCACTGGCCTTTCCTGAGCCTTGGAGGCAGACAGCCCCACCCAAGCTCAGGGTTAAAAATAAAGGAATTGCAGCTCTTTCTGGTTCCCAGGCTCCTGTTGCATTTCACACTTGCCTGTGTGTTGAGTTCCATTGGCTTTTAGTCAGAGATGATTCTGTACAATATTTGGATTCGAAAGTAAAGTGAAACATTGACAATTCAAGGGGACAGGACATAAACAGTAAACACAATTTCCTTGGCCAGTTACTTCTTGTGTTTTTCTCAGTGCGGTGGGCTCTCAGAGGCCTGAGCCAGCCTCCTTGCGGTCCTTGGACCTTAATGAAGTCACAATCCTCTATTTGCAGGATCCTTGTTACCAAGGAAATGGAAACTGGGCCAAAAACACAAACAACGTTCCTGTGCAGAATCCTAAAAAAAAAAAACACAGAGAAACTGACAACAATAGGCCACTCTCTGGGCTTTTCCCCCCTTCATTTAAGAAGCATGCTTAATTGCTTAAATAAGATTTTGAAATTTACATAAACATTAGTTAAAATTAATTAGGGAAGTTTAGAATGGACAGAATTTCCCACATTTATTAAGCAGCAAAAGTGCCAGACTATTTATTAAAGAAATTAATGGAAAGATTAGAGAATTTCCATTGCAAATGAACTGCCTTTGAATATCTCCCCTCTAAGAGCTCTGTGTTAGAATTACTTAAGATGTTCTTCTTTGCAAAAATGCTTTCCTTCCATATCAGTGGAGTCTGTGATTTCAAGTCTGGGGGAAAGACCTAGAAAACAGTCCTTACTGAGAGACTGTCTCCCTGATTGTTTTCCAGTGTGTTGGGGAATGTTGGCAAGTGATCTTTTTAAGGGAGGATGAGTCCACGCAATTCTGAGCAGACAGACAAGGAAGACAAGTGGGATGAAAAAATAAAAACAAGTGAGGCACTTTGACCCCAAAACAGCACCAAGACATTATGTTTTTACTGACATCGGCACCTTACAATTCTCTCAGTGTGAAGGGGAATTGCCAATGAACTCTGAAATTACTTAGAGATGTTTGTTACCACCATTATTAAATCTAAATTTTACTGCCCTGGTAACACAAGAGGAGACAAAACAACAGCACGACACAAATACTCCACAATGAACTACTTTTTTCGTCTCAGAAGCACACCCAGCCCCGAAGGCGGCCTGCTGAACCCATTGGCCCTGGTGAGACCAGCAGGGAGACTGCACGCTATGTTAACAGCGGACAAAAAGCCATTGTGAGCCAGTTCTGGTCTGATCATTGTACTGCTAGCAATTTCGGGGACACGTCAAGGCTAGTCACAAAAAAGGGGAACAAAAAAACACTAAGAAAACAAAATATTATTCTGTGTTTACACATGAGCAATGGTGGTTTATACAGAAAGCTGTTGGCTGGGGCTGAGCAGCGCTGGGGACTTTCCCTCAGGCCCTGAGGACGTTTCAGGGAGCAGAGCGACGGCATGTGCTGCACCCGCTCCCCCACGTCCTGACACAGGCACTAAATCCTGTTCCAGCGGCAGGGCTGTGGGCCACGTGGTGAGACATCTCCTTCCACAAACCCTGTGACTTCACACAGGTTACTTAGCTTCTCCGAGCCTGTTTTCTCACCTTTACAATGGAGATAATCGCACAACAGAGGTTTGTTGTACGTATGTATCCAACTATGTATAAAACACTTAGAATACTGATATTTATCATGATGATACTAATTATTATAATGACCTTTTAATCTTTTTATCTGACAATCAGACAGACCGATAGACTCTAGACTCTTTCCACGTGAGCACTGAGGAAGAAGAGGGGGAGAGATGAACATGGCAGATCATTCTAGATATTCCAGAGCAGGTGAAGAGCACATCGTCACTGTCTAGTGTTTTTGCCAAAAGACATTTCTGGACACATATCGTGAAACATTATCCTAAAGCTGGTTGTACTTTCCCATAGGAACACCATTATAATGTAATTCCACAAATGCGGTTTGAGCACCATTATATCCCAGGCACTGAGCCAGGGACTGTCAAGGTACAGGGTATAGTAAGAGGGTGCTTTTCCCACCCCCATCCCCATCCCCTGCTCCCAGATTCACCGTTAAATGAGTCGAGCAGGCCCAGAAAGTAGTAACCTTAATGCACGTAGAATTCTGGCCAGTGGGATCAAACACCCAGTGCTGGTTCTGGAGTCATTCTGCCTGGGTTTGAACCCCAGTTGCACCTTGTATGACAGGCATCTTCCTGGCATTTCTGCATCTTGTTTTCCTCTGTAAAATTGGGGTTAACGAAACCTTCATTATGTGGGATATTGGGAGGATTAAATGAGGTGATCTCTGTAGCATCAAGGCCTGTGACATAGTAAATCCTCAACATGTTAGATTTGCCATATGTATCCGGTTTGAGCACAAGGAAAATACCAATACGTAATGGTGGAGGGAATAAGGAAGGGTCTTAGATTTTGTTTTTTAAGTTGGATATGATAGGGTTTTGATTAGTGTAGGAAGAGGGCCCAAAGGGGAGAGAGAGAGAGAAGAGAAGAAGAGTGAGAATGGGTAACAGAGAGAACTGCCCAGAATGGAGTCCAGGAGGTATGTCTATGAAGCTAGACTATGGGGAGGGGCAGAAAGGTAGTGGGGTCAGAGTACAGAGACCTTCCTTCAGTGGACACACTGAGGTTACTTTCCTGTCCAAGGATTTAACTTCAATAAACGAGAGCTGTGTGCTGGACCAAGGAAAGACAACACAACTATAAACCTATGATTATTTAAAATGCCAAATAATCTAGTCATAACATGGGCATACATATGCATTGATTATATAAGAAGACATAAAAGATTATGATGTACTGAATAGGCAAAACAACACCAACAGCAAGTAGAACTAACGCTGGTGCTAATATCAATAAGGACTTCATGAGAGTTTGCCTCTGTAGAATGTATTATAGAAGGACTTGGTCAGGTATGGTGTGTTGGCAGGTGTGTGTAGAAGTGGCCTGTGACATTTTAATGGCAGAATTCATAATCATTCCTTTGATTTGAGATATATTCTAAAGATGAAATCTTAGATCATTTGCTTCAAATAACCACTCCAGAATGAAGTTGCTGGGTCATATGGCAATTCTGTATTTCAAGTAATTATCTGTTTCCTAAAGTGTCTGCACTATTTTACATCCCCACCAGCAATTTCTTCACATCCTCCAACATTAGTTATTGTCTGTCTTTTTGATTCTCACCATCCTTGTAGGTGTGAAGTACTATCTCCTTGTGTTTTTTATTTGCATTTCCCTTATGGCCAATGATGCTGAGTATCTTTTCAGGTGCTTATTGGTTATTTGCACATCTTCTTTACAGAAATGTTTATTCAAGTCCTTTACCCATTTTAAAATTGGGTCATTTGTCCTTTTATGATTGAGTTGTAAGTTTTTTAAAAAATAAAGTATAGATATAAGTGCCTGAGCTGATATATATTTTTAAAGTATGTCTTTCATTCTGTAGGTGTCTTTTCATCTTTTCACATTTTTTTTTTAGCTGAGCCATCCTGCCACCTGTTGGCAGCTCAGCGACAGCTCAGCTTGGGCCGGGCATCGAACCGCTGTTGCTCAGAGCTTTCACTGTTGAGCGAGCTCTTAACCAACTGAGCCACTCGGCTGGCCCTCTTTTCACTTTCTTGATGGTGGTATCATTTAAAGCACACACACACACAAAGTACCAATAATTTTAACAATGTCCAATTATCTGTTTTTTTGTCACTTGTGCTTTTGGTGTCACAGCTAGGAAATCATTGCTTAATCCACAGTGATGAAGATAATGCCTGTGCTTTTATCTAAGGGTTTTATGGTTCTAGGTCTTACAGTTAGGTGTACACATTTTGAGTTAAATTTTGTATATTATATGTGGTAGGGGTCCAACTTTATCCTTTTACATGTAACTATCCCAGCACCATGTATTGAAAAGACCATTTTTCCCCATTGAGTTGTCTTGGTACCCTTCCCAAAAGCCAAATGACCATAGATGTGAGAGTTTTTATTTCTGGTCTCTATTCTACTCCACAGATCTATATGTCTACCCTTATGTCAGTAGCATATGGTCTTGATTACCGTATCTTTGTAGTAAGGTTGAGATCAGGAAATGGGAGTCCTCGCATTTTATGCTCTCTCAAGCTTCTTTTGGGTACTGAACTTCCTTGCATTTATACATGATTTTAGGATCAGCTTTTGCAGAATTTATGCAAAAAAGCAAGCTGAAATTTTGACAGAGATTGTATTGAATCTGTAGGTCAATTTGGAGAGTATTAATATTTTTATAATATTACATCTTCCAATCTATGAATATGGGATTCCTCTCCCTTTATTCAGGCCTACTTTAAATTCTATCGATGATGTTTTGTAGTTTCCATATATAAGTCTTATATTTCTTTTGTTAAATGTATACCTAAATATTTTATTCTTTTGTATACTATTATAAATGAATATTTTTTCTTAGTTCCTTTTTTTGATCTTTTAAAGCTATTATATAAATATAATTTTTTTTTGTATATTGACCTTATATTCTGCAATGTTGCCAAACTTGCTTACTAGTTCTAATAGCTTCTTCTTTTGGAATTATCTATATTCAAGATTATGTCATCTGCCATTTACCTCTTCCTTTCCAATTTGGATGTCCTTCCCTTTATTTATTTATTTATTTATTTATTTATTTATTTATTTATTTTTGGTTTAATTGCCCTAGCAAGAACCAATTAGGCATAATTTTGACAAGATCCATGCACTTTGTCTCTGGTAACATCTGTTTACTTTCATCTTCAATATTTTGAGTATTTGTTTTTCTAGACTTTGTCTTGGCTGATGGCCATTCAGATAACATAGATAGATATATGTCAGTCTAGCTGCAGAAAGGTAGCTCTGACAGAGAATACCATGCAGCATCAGACTAGAATAAATGGAATGACATTTGGTTTTTCTTTCCCTTCTCTTTTTTACTTTGAAGATTAGGTACGAAAACAAATAAGGAACAGCTAATGTTTACTATGTGCAAGGTACTAAGCTAAGAGCTTTAGACTGATTATCTTATCTAAGTCTCAGTATAAATCAATGCAGTAGGTATGACTAAGATCCCCATTTAATAAAGGAAACAAAGTTCAGAGAGGCCAACCAATTTGCCTCAAGTCATATGGCTGCATGAATGGGCAAATTGATGAGTGAGGGTGTTTTCCAGAGAGAACAATGATAACACCTAAGAAGGATATTTTACACTTGTGTAACCTAGGATTTCCCATAAGAAATGTGAGGCTGTCTTATCAGTGTTCATGGATCTATCCTTAAAAGGTACAGTCATAATGTCATTATTATGGGGGTAGTAATGTCCTTAAAAATACTTCTGCATGAATAAAGCTCTAAAAAGTGGATTGTGAGAAAAATAAGTAAAGGCAACACTCTGTAAGTTCAGTAAAGTTCTTCAAAGGTCCTTCCTCTATTTAAGTTATCTGATCTTTATATAGATCTTATATATCTTTTGCTATATTCATGCCAAAGTATTTCATTTCTTTGGTGCTAATGTAAATGGTATTTTTATTTGTAATTTCAAATCCAATTTTTCATTGCTGATATACAAAAAAACTGACTATTGTGTATTAATGTTGTACCCTGCAACCTTGCTGTAATCACTTATTAGTTTCAGGAGTTTTTTGTTGATTCTTTGGGATTTCTCTACATAGACCACCATAGCATTTGAGAACAAAGATAATTTTATTTCTTCTTTCTCAATCTGTATACCTTTGGTTTTCTTATTCCATTAGCCAGGACTTCCAGTACAATGCTGAATAGTAGTGGCGAGAACAGAAATCCTTGACTTGTTCCTGATCTTCTGGGAAAAACATATAGTTCCTTTCCATTAAGCATGATGATAGCTGTGGGTATTTTTGTAGATACACTTTATCAAGTTGAGGATATTCACCTCTATTCCTAGTTTTCTGAGAGTTTTCATCATAGATTAGTATTGGATTTTCTCAAATATTTTTTTCTTTTTTAAAGATTTTATTGGGGAATTGGGGGAGGAGAACAGACAAGTTGCTGTTGTTTTATTCTTTAGTCTAGTTGTGGAGGACGTTGCTTCACTGGCCCAAGTTGACACCATCATTGCGCTCTTCCCAGGTGAGGCACATCAGTCGCCGGCTTCTGGACGGCCGCTCACTGCGGCTGCTGGCCGCTCACGCTGGCTATACACGGTAGCTTATGACAGCCCACTGCCACACGGGCTGCAGCCTACGCAGTTGCCGGGGGGACTCACGGCAGCCCAGCTCCAGGTTGAGCTGTTGTTCACCATCTTAGCTGCAGAGGGCGGTGTCACTGGCCCTCATATGTGGGATCCGAACTGGGGCCCTCTGGCATCCCAAGCCAGTTCTTAACTAATGCGCCACTCGGCCAGCCCTCAAATATTATTTTCTGCTTCTATTAGTATGACAATATACATTTTCTCTTTTAGTCTATTGATGTGATGGATTAATTGGGTGGTTTTTTTTTTTTTGACTAATTGAATGTTGAACCAACCTTTCATACCAGAATACCAGTAATAAATACATTTGGTGATAATGTGTAAAATTGTTGGATTTAATTTGCTAATATTTTGTTGAGTTTTGCATCTCTTTGTTCATGAGAAATATTAACTATAGTTTACCTTTCTTGTGATGTCTTTATCTGGTTTCCATATTAGGGCAAGCCTGACTTCAGTAAATGGATATTAAAAATGATTCCTTCTGCTTCTGTTTTCTGAATGAGATTGTAGAGAATCATTACTATTTCTTCCTAAAATATTTGGTAGAAATCACCAGGGAAACCATCTGGGCCTGTTGCTTTCTGTTTTGGAAGATTGTTATTGATTCAATCTCTTTAATAACTGTGGGTCAATTCACACTACCTATTTCATCTTGTGTATGTTTTGGTAGATTGTATCTTTCAAGGAATTGATCTATTTCATTTAAGTTACTAAACTTGTGGACATAGAGTTGTTCATAATATTTATTATCTTTTGAATATTCATGGAATCAGTAGTGATGTCCCCTCTTATATTTAATAGAAGAGAAGATATATTAGGATATGAAAAGCATGGATTTGAGAGTAACAGGATTTTCTATTTTAAATAATAATAAAGTATCAGTTCTTCAATCAACAAATATTTATTGAGCACTCACACTGTGCCAGACACTGCTTTAGACACAGCAGTAACAAATCAATGTTCCTGTATTGACTAAGCCACCTTCATTCTATTAGGAGAGTGACAGTAAGGGATACGTATGTACTAAATGAAGTCCAGCATCATTGAGATCTTCATATGTCACATCGTATACTAAACACTTTTCAAATATTTCAACCTTTGGACAACCTTGTGAAATATGCAGTATTAAGCCAATTGGACAGATGACACAGTTAAACTTAAAGGGCGTGAGTAATCCCTTAAGTCTCACAGTCATTAACTGGAAAAGTCAAAATCTTAACTAAGCCTGATTTCTGACCCTGAACGTCCTGTATTCACACTGAATGTTTTAAATAACTGAATGATATTTTTTTTCTGAGAAAGTCCTCTTCAACTTTTCCTTATAAATTAGAAACTCTAAAATAAGATTTTTCAAACAGAAAATACTTTGAACTTTTCAAGAAACTTTAGTTTTGTTTAATAAGATATGAATCGATTAGCTCTACTATTTATAATGATTAGCGGTCTGTGAGTTCTCTCAGCAAATCCTTTGAAATTGATAAAAATCTGTACTCTAATCTGACAGGGATCATCGATTTGTTACATTATTCCAAAATTCCCTGTTATTTTCTGTGACATTTACCAGATCATCTGGAGAATTCCAACTGTTAGATCAGCTTCTTTTATCAGCCATCTCCAGAGGCCCATCAGACCGAGAATTGTATATTTGTTTGGAATCCATGTGGTACTTACCAAAGATGGGCTTTGGAAGATGATATTATAAATGTCTAGCCTCTGGTTAAATCAACACTCCCTGGCTGATTTTCATATCAGTAAAGATTTACCTTAATGTTAAACCTTTGCTCTCTAAAAGAGCAAAGAGCATTTTCTTAGAGAAGTCGAGTAACCACACACAATCTTTAGATGTGAAAATTCAGTGATAACTCTACTTTCAAAATTCAGTTTATTCTTCATATTCTATTACCTGAATTTGTACTTCGTCACTATGTATTTACAATCCCATAAGCTTTCCCATTGGCTTTAGGTATCTTCACAAACATCAATAGATACATAGTTTTAAAAATATATCATGAATGTTTTATTTGAAATTTTTCCTTTTAGGTTTGCAAATAAATAATTAATATTGCCTCAGAAGACCATTTCTTTGTGGCATCTATTGTCCTTTTTTAGATGAATAAAGAAATTGAAGGCTCCATGTTGCCACATCCTCAGCATTGTTAAATAATACCCAGTGAAACACAGGTAATGATGTTCTGAAAACCCTCACTAACCCCAACAAATAGACTCCATATAGCCTGATTAACTTACGTGCATGTTGGTGTCAGTTCCTAGACCTAACTTTATACTGGTAGGACCAGAAGTATTGGTTTTGAGAGATTCCCAATGCATAAAGTATTATATAACAGGCTGTTTGCCTGTATTTGTGAAAACAGGAAAAGTATAATTATTTGTCTTCCAAAACCCTTCTTCATTTTCCCTACAGTTTTTCTTTTTTATCTCTTCCTGTAGATGAGACAGGATGGCAGGCCAGGTGTGTTTCTGAGAATTCTATTGTATGTGGGGTTGGTACCTGGTACCTGGTGGGAACTGGGCTCAGCTTTGACACCTGGAGTGCCACTTCCTTTACAGGACAGCAGCCGGGCTAGGAGCACAGTCTGAAGCCAGACAGCCAGGTGGCATTCCTGCTGTGCTACCTACTAGTCATATAATTGCACACCAGTCACTTGAGTCACTTAATCTTTCTGCTCCTTGGTTTTCTCACCTGGAAATGAGGATAATAGTTTTATCCACATCTGGCATCTAGGCAATATTCAATAAATATTAGAGTTTATCATTAGTATTTATTCCCAACACATCAGTAGGACTTAGTTTATGTTGCTGATCCTTGTGATAGACAATTTTGTTTCTCTGGGATCACATAGTAGGGTAGGGCCATGCCTGTGACTTATTCTATCAATATTTCTAAAACCTGTTCCTTGAAATGCTTCAACATTGACTTATGTAAAGGAAGTCATAAAGGATACAATATTTAGAAGGTTAATTTCATATTGCACTTGACTGAGAAAACTGCAGTACTTTTAGAGTCATGCAATGTAAGTAAAAAATGACACTCAATACAATTGAGCTTTTTGAAAACCAAGACCATAGCTCTGAAACACTTGGTAACTTGTTCTCCACTCGCTCAGAAGAGCAGAGTCAAGCTGAATTGTGTCTAGGCTGCTAAGGGAAGGTGATTCCTCCGAAGGAATTGTAGTCAAAACAAACTGTGCTTGGACAGAAAGTGCCAGAGGATCTTTGTGGATAGTCCTCAGTAGCCGAGTGGAGTGAGTTTAGGTGAAGAGTATGGGTCTGAATAGTCTGAGCTTGTCCTGAGCTCTCTAAGCGCCCTCATGAGCACAGGCTGGGAAGATGTCGTCATCCATTCCAGGGAACGTTTAACCACAGACACATCTGGACTAAACTGCTCTCTGCTTCCCTCACTCTGACTCATCTAGCTGGTGTTTTCTAAAGCATCAGTTTCAGATCTCTCCCTCAGAAGTCACTTATAGAGCTGCCAGCATCGAAGTGCCACCTTCTCTTGTGCCCCGAGTGTCTTTTCTGGATAAAACCTGACAATGGAGATATAGATGCAGCAGAAGGTCCAGGAGAATGCTAATGATTTTTCTGGCCATTGAAATTATGTGCCTCAGGTGAGACTATTTTCTGCTTTGGCATGAGAAATATGGTATGAAAATAGCAATTAACATACTATCGGATTGTTGGGAAAGCCACGACGCATTTTTGCAACAAAAAAACATAGAAAAAATACGTCATGACTTTTCCGACAACCTAATAGAAATCTGCCTACCCTGTGTACTCAGAAAAGAATCCCCTAAAGATTTTCATGCCTCACAGCATTTGTGGGACAATAGAATCACATCATAAGTAAAGTTCAAGGTCATACAAAGTAAGACTTAGGTAGAGGCGACCTGGATAGAGAATTCATTGCATGTTTACCCTGTGGAGCCTGGGAGCTGTGGTGAATGTCATCAAGATGGGACCTTGCCCTGAAACATACTGAAGGATGGGGGATGTGGTGAGCTTCAGTACTCCACTTCAACTTCGTGATAATCCTCAGGAATAGGAAGGCTGGGTAACAAGCCCAGTGTGACAACATTAGAGGAGAGAGAAGGCCTACAAAAATAAATAATAATAAGCATTGAATATGAGAGACAATGAAGGCTACACAATTCAGATAAATTACCTCTAGTCAGGGAGACAAATTCTAGGCTGCATATCACCAAGAAGATGGGGCTTATTTGGCTTTTTGAGGATGTAAGCATTTTAATTAGAAGAGCAGAGAGAGAGAGAGGGAGAGAGAGAGAGAATGAATAAATGAATGAGAATAATTGAATTGTATAATAGGTAGGTTGTCAAGAGTGAAAGGGAGATTTCAGAGGCAGGAAAACCATTGCATTCATTCAGAGGGTGGTGCATGAGGGCTCAGCTGCAGCCTGCCTTGAGGCAAGGTAGAGGCCAGAAGGTGCACCTGTGGCTGGGGAAGGATCCTTGGAGAGCTGAGATTTTGGCAGGTTCTGTGGAGGGTGGATTTTGGGTATTCCTTCTCAGGAGTGAAGTGAGTTTAGGAGATTAGGAGATGGGGGCTGAATTGCCTGCTCTATTCTTATCCTCTATAAGTGGAAGAGCTGTATAGGATTATTACCCTCGTGTGCATGACAGATTGGGAGTAGGAGCAGAGAAGGCCAGTTAGGAAACTGTGGCTGAAGTCCAGATGAGAAGAGAACATGTTCTGGGCAGGTTGGTATGGTGGTGATTGCTCATCTGTCCCAACATCCATTGTCCCCTTCCTGAAGAGGAGCAGAAACCTGGTTTCCCCTGAGCACAGCCCAGCCAGCTAAGACATTCTATCTGTCAGCTTCTTTGCAGCTGAATGTGACACCTGCCTGAGCTCTGTCCACTGAGATGGATGCTGAAGTATGTGTGGACTCACTCTTTTTATTCCCTGCCTCCTGTTGGCTTAGAAGGGTCATAGGACAACAGGAGCAGCACCTGCCATCCTGGACCACAAAGTGCTCCTGGTGATGGCAGACATATGCTGGAAGGTGGAGAAGAAAGGCAGGTGGGGACACAGCCCCTGGTCACCTCATGGGGCTGACATACCAGCCCCAATGCCTCATGCTGGACTTTATTTTATGGGAGAGAGAAATTTTGTATCTTGTTTAGGCCATTCTTAGCTGGAGTTTTTCTGTTTTTAGAAACCAGACTTGACCCCAATTTAGAAAATAACAGGTAACAGAAGGAAAAGAAATGGTAGGTGCAAAAATAAATCATTAGTATTAGTTGGAACAGTGGCATCTTGTTAACAGCCAAGGCTTTTTTTGTACAGTGGCTTGCTTGAGACATCAGGCATTGGAGCGAAGACAGTTGTAAAAAACCTTGTAACTATTACCGCTCCATCTTGGGAACAGACACCTGTGTGTACTTATGCTCAGGTGAAAAGTTCGTTTTCCTAAAGTTGGTGTATATCAGGCCCCTTCCCCACATTGCGGCATTCTCCGTTCTCCTCCCCATCCAGTCACTCCCTCTGCTGCTGTGACTCATGTTATGATTATTACAGAGGCCATATCACGAGAGGGAGAGCTTGTACAGTTTCATTCTGGGAAGGCCCCAAATTCTTATCTTCTCAGACTTTAGACTTGTAGATGCATCTCTACTCTTGACGTCTTGGCACAGAGTTATGTCCACCTAGGATGTGCTAAACACCTTCCTAACACCCTCCCACGTAATAGGTTACCAATTCTCTGGTCAAGCCACAGGGGTAGGTGCACTTATTGTGGGTCAGGGTTCCTGGGAAGCAGACTTGGGCAAAGACTAGTGTACAGGATGTTTGTTCAGGAGAGCTCTTGGGATCAACACCAGTGAAAGGAAGAGGAAAGAAACAGGGCTGGACAGAAGGAGAAGTTAACTTGCCATACAGTCCAAACAAAGGCCTTGATCAATCCCAGAGGGCACGCCAGAGATGCAAGTCCTTTCAGAGCTATTCTGAGTTGGGGTGAGGGGCTGGGTCTGTATACCTGCAGTCATTGGATGAGAGCTGCCCTACAAGGAGATGTGACCTTGGGTGAGGCGGGCCTCATGGGAGATGCCCAGCACTCTTCATTCCTGAAGGCACACCTGAGCAGTGCACCTGAGCACCCATCACAGGAGGCCGGAGCTCTGAGAGGAAGGGCAGTTAGGAGCGTCCTGCAAACATACAGGCAGGAAACAGGGTCTTAGCAGAGGAAGTTATGAGAAGTGACTAGATTTGAAATACCATGAAGGCGGTGCTGTCAGATTGCTGACAGATGAGATATGTGATGTGATAGAATCAAAAATAGCAAAGCATAATGCAAAAGTTTGGCCTGAGCAATGCGAGGGATAGAATTACATCTCAGCATCCACCATAGTCCATTTTTTATGCTGCTCAGAACTACTTTTCTATATAAATTTGGGAGCAGTCCTCCAGGGCTCTTGGGGGCCCCACTTCCAGTGGGGGGGAGGCTAAAAGAAGAAAGTTTAGTGGGGGCACACTGTAGTCCTCTTCATGGTGGTTGGTTTTGGGAGTCTTTGTCTTGTCTATTTATCTCCCAAATTGGGCAAGGGAGTACCTGGAGGACTCCAAGCATATAACCCGGGTGTCAACCTGCCCACGCCTGCCTGACTGTAACAGCAGCCCCACCTGCACCTGTCAAGGTGCTGGCGCATCTTACCACCTGCTGCTCTCTCCCATGGAATGAGGGGAGGCATCCAGGTAGCTGCCACAGACAACAGTTCAGTGGAACTTGCTGGGTCCCCTGGTAGAAGTGGTCCCCTTCGGGAAGCAGGGCCTCTAAACCCACAGAGACCAGAATTGCAGGGATGGGGGGTGCAAATTCCCCAAGTGGGTCGCTGGGAATAATGATAAGTAGAGACACTTCTTCTTTCCCTTTGCTTGTGGCCCTATGTGTTCTACCTGCTGGGTATATACGGCATACAGGAGAACGGCACCCATCCTCGGACACATGATATGCCTGTGTGTGTGGTGTACATGTCGTTATAAAATTAAACCAATTTTCACATCAGATTTCCTCTGAATTTTCTCCTTTAAAAAGTATTATGAAGTATACACAGCCTTTGTATCAGTTTCCAATGATATAGTCAGTGTAAATTGAATGACGGTATTTTAGAGTTGGACATTTATCAAGACAGCTGAATATTCTTTGAATTAATACAATTAATACCATAACTGTATTTTAGGCGAGAATGTCCCTGAAGCAGTGACCCTGCCCCCTGTATTGCATGACTGCTCAGGGGAGCATGAACTTGAGTTTGTTTGCCTGTCCATGAGTACTGGCTGCCTTTTGGGGGCTGATGCCTGTCTTCACCACTCATCCACAGGATGGGGTTGGCCCCGGGAAGCTTTTCGCATCTCCTGACCCAACTACCTGGGCACAGTTCAGGCTTGGGTGGACACCCAACCCAAGCAAAGTCCCTTAAATTCTTGCTCTGGAATTTGGAATTGGGACCAAGAGCCATCAAGTCAGTTTCTGTAGAGTAATGGGGTGGCCATTCCACCCCGGGGACTACGGCAAAGCAGAAAAACCTCAGGTTATCAAGACAGAGAATGGAACAAAGAGGCAGAAACATGGACTCAAACCTCCGAGAGCTTTGCCAGTTTCAGATCCAGCATCCTCCTGAGGCCCAGTAGCACTTCTCCTCTGTGGTTCCATGAAATGCCTCTCTGCTCATAATAAAACCTCCACTGCTTAAGCTAGCTTGAATTAGCTTCACTTAGTTTGCCACCAAATGGTCTTTATGAAAAACACACATATTACTGTTCTTCTGGAGTACAGCAGTCTGAGCACCTGTCATGGGGTGACAAAGAACCCCCGCCTAGCGCATAAAGCCTGAGGGGGCTGATGGCATTTTTTCCCAGGTCACACAGTGCACCCAGGACTCATTTGTTCTCTTTGCACACTTATCTGCTCACGACCAAAGACTTGGGGACGTTGACATAACCAGTGGGTGTGTTTCTGAGCTCTTCACATCCTCTGACGTTGTAGACTGCTAGACATGGGGAGTTTTTGAAGTAATAGCCTGAAATTTTTGTTGTGACCAATTACCACACTGAAAAGGGAGAGCACACACACCACAAGCAGGGTAACCAGGCAATGGGACAGGATGACAGGGGACTTCCCAAGGGTACGGGTGCTGCCCTGCTGCTCATTGGCTCAGCCGCAATGGGACCTCAGGCATGTGCGTCTATCCTGCCATTACCACTTGGACCACTGGGCTCTCACATGTGCTGACAATGATGCTTCTGGATAGAAAGGCGTTACTTCTGTGAATTTGGGAATGGGATATCAGCATGTCAGGGAAGCAAACCATTTTTGCTTTTAGAATGACTTCAACTTTGTTCTCTGCTTTCTATAAACCAATCAGTGAATTAAAATAATAAAACAACTTTGAGACAGAGAGGATTGCAAATGTTTATGATTCATGCTGTGCTTAAAATGTAAGCTGGCTGTTAGAAAGCTGCAGCATAAGTCAAGTTTTTAAGCGCCCCCAGCTTACCCGCTAGATGTGAGAGTTGGGGTGGGGGGTGTTGTTCAGACATCATGTTGGTACATGAGGTTCTGTAGCCAGGAGCCAGACAGTAAAATACATTGAAAGAAAAATTGGAATTAAGATGCTTCCTTGGTCATTCGTTGTAATAAATGGGTGATGATTCTGCCAGAAGTGCGCATTTAAAACTCTTGTGTGTGTAATAAATTGCTTGTCATGAAGTGTGAAGATCTACAGGATGTGTAAACATGTCAGTATTTCAGAGAGATGAATATTAATGTGAAAATAATAATAACAGGACACAACCTTTGTCCACATGTTTAGTCAAAATATGAGATTCTGAGTTGCTATTAGCTTATGTGGAAAGTGATGAATGGTTATTTCTCTTTACTTAAAAAAAAATGGTCTTTGGTCTCATTTCACTGTTGGATGGAGACATCCAAGGGCCAGAATGATAAAACTGCATTATTTTGGGTTGATTTAGACTTCTTTGCATGCCTCTGCCTTTCTGCATGGCAGCATATTATTCAGCCTTAAAAAGATTCTGCAAATTTCCCAAGTCAGAAGGATCAAAGCAAATACCTAGCATTGTCCCTCGGTGAGTTTGGCCAGGGCCAGGACACATCGGAGAGAGTGGCCTTTGTATATCTAGCTGCCCAACTCAAAGAGCTAATGCTACCCTAGACCAGAAAGGGGGCTGGCAGGTTGGTTTTCAAATTTGCTTTTCTTCTCTTTGATTTTGGTACACTTGAGGAAAAGAATGTTCCATCTGGTAACTGAATAAACATAAAATTGCTATTTTCTTAGATTGCCTATTAGTAAAGGAATTAGGCTAGCTGTTAAGTGTTTGAAGTTGTGTAAGTACTATTCTTTATTGAATATTTACGGTTCTTAGAAGACATACAAGGGCTTGTTTCTCTGGGCACAAACAATGGGGATAAGGAGATCTGTTAGTTATGCAGGGAAAGAGTTTTAAAATTACGGACTATATGGCTACCAGACAAAAAATTTTAACGTTAAAGTATACACTCAAAATCACATTGAATATATTAGTTCCTGTTAACTCACTTGGGGAGTTTTGCTTGCAACCTATGCAATAGATTGCTTTCTAGTATAAAATAGCATCAAATAAGTTTATGGAATTTGTTCTAATGTGCAGTGAGATGCTCTGTGAAGGAAAAGGTTCTGCCACTTGAGCAGGCCGGGAAATGCCATGTGTGGTGTTGTCTCTCTGGGATTTAATTCTTAGTGAAGTCTTTTTTTTTTTTTTTTTAAGCTGAGCCATCCTGCTACCTGTTGGCAGCTCAGCCGCTGCTCAGCTCGGGCTGGACTCGAACCGCTGTTGCTCAGAGCTCAAACTCTTGAGCGAGCTCTTAACCAATGAAGTCTTTTTTTTTAATTTTTTAATTAAATTTATTGGGGTAACAATGGTTTGCAAAATTACATAGGTTTCAAGTGTACAATTCTGTAATACATCATCTGTATATCACATTGTGTGCTCACCACCCCGAGTCAGTTCTCCTTCCATCACAATATATATGAAGTCTTTTAATAAACAAAGGTGTTTCACCTGGGATTTCCCAAGCAAGCCCCCTTTTCTAAATAGTGTCTATTAACACCACGGAACTGTTGGGGGAATGCTGGTGGGGATGCAGTTCTTTGATTGTGCCCAGGCCTCTTGGAGACATCATGCCACCATGCAGTGAGGCCGCCTTGGGGACAGACCCCTTCCCAGGTTGGTATTCTTGTGGCCCAGGAGCTAGATTACTGCTTTAAGTTGTTTATTTTTGTGTTGTTGTTTTCCAGTGTTTAAGTCCTACAAGCTAGGTCACTGTTCCTCGCCTGACACCCCAATCCTGAGGAACATGATTCTTTTCACTGAATACTGGTGACCTTGGGATCAGTCTCCAGGGGGCTGCTGGGTATGCTAGCAGATGGCTAACAGGGAGCTGCCCATGGCATGTCTGCCCATTGCATGCCAGTTAGATCACCAGTAATAGCCTGGATTTCTTTTCTTTGCCCCAAATCCTGCATATCGGATGTCATATATTCACTTCACCAATGTTTTCTGAGGTGCCTGCTTTGTGGCGGACATTGTTCTATTGGGTTGTCGGAAAAGTCATGACGAATTTTTGCAACAAAAAACAGAAAAAATACATCATGACTTTTCCGACAACCCAGTAGGTGCTGGTACAGCAGGGAAATACCAGGTAACTTCTCTGCTCTAATGGCGCTGATGTTGGGGGCACCCGGCAACAAACAAACACTAAATAAACAATGAGCATGGTGAGCACTAAGCAGGGCCAAACGGCTGCAGAGCTGGTGTGGCAGGTACATGGCTGGGGCAGGTGGTGGGGCTCTACCAGGTCTACCGCTTCGTGCGAATCTGCACTTCACTCTATCTAGGTCTTTCTCCGCCTACCTGACACAGGTGAAAATGCCAACTATGCTCTGAGCAACTTGCTCATGATACAAATGGTGCTGTCTTGGTAAGTTGCATCTGAACTAAAAGGTACTGCAGATAGACTCTGACTGTTTGGTGGAGGTGCCACGCTGCGGGTTTCTCTGGGTCCATGAGTCTTAACAGGCATGTTGGTTTGGGGAACTCTAAGATACACCCAAAAATTCCCTGCAAGAGTTATTGGGTCCTGTGGGGAAGGAGGCTTTTGGCCTGGGCCGCTCCTGCACTGCCTGATGTGGGTCTCCTGTTAGGACAAGTCACCTTCTGCAGAAGAGGCTGTGGTTTGACAGGCTCAGTCTTGCTCCTGTCGGGTAGCCTCCTCAGGAAATGGGTGTCACGCGTGGCCCGTGGTTGTCTTCTGAGACCGCACATTTAGTTTAACCTCAGAAGGTGTCCTGGTGGGTGTAGGAATGGTCCTGATGAGCAGACGGAGATGAGGGAGCGAGCTGGCGCTCACTCAGCAAGCCCAGAGGTACCAAAGCAGGACAAGTTCAACGTGACTGAAGACAGACAGGAAGCGTAGTGGAAGCTCTGCTAAGATTCCAGAGAATTTTTATGTCCACGATTTCAGCCATGTCACGAAACTTTTGGAGAAGTCGGTGCGGTCACGAGACTGCCTTCCAAAGGCAGTGTTCTCAGAGCTCCACCGGGAGTCACTTTTTCTTCCTTTTTAAAAATTTCCATTCATGATAAAAAATTGTCTTGTTATTTTGTTTGGAAGCAACTGAACTGATTTATGTTTTACAATATGCGCAGCTGGTTTCACGTGCTTTTGTAGTCAAGACCACATCCCCTATATGGCTACACACTTTTTCCCAATCTGGGAAATCTGGGGAGAGATTGCTGCCTCTCCTATTGCCCTCCCCTCCCCCATATGTTTTATATAACTGACGCAAGCCCAGAGTAAGATGAGTGTTATTGTCTACAGTTTTCAGATGCCAAAGTGAAATAACATAACTGAAAGCATAAAGTGGCACAGCTGAGACATAGCTCAGATCCTTTGACATTTTCTTCTACTGATCCCTGGTGGCTGGAGTTTAGATTTGTGAGACTGTATCTGGCTTGCTCTTTTTCTATAGTGGATGAGTGAATTTCTTGGCTTTGAATCTTCCTGTGACTTCTCTCTGCTTCTTAAGGAGTCAGTTCCTGCTGTGAATCTCATATTTCACCCCTAATAGCCATCAGACTTGCTCTGGCTATTTCTAGCATGCTCTCAGCTGTTCCACTCTTGCTACTACTGCCCACGCTGTGATAATCATTAGCTATTATAGGCATGGATCACCTATTTCTGATGCTGTATCAATCAGTTGCTGGTGGGATTCTTTGAGCTTGTTGAATGTCCTACAATAAAAGATGTACTCCAAGTCAAAGGTGGGGCACTTCGATTATCTTCCCACTTCCCTGCTCCAAATTTGATGGTTTGCTTGAATCTCTAAAAGAACTCATAAGAAACTAAGCCTGGTGGAATTTGGTGGGGATTGGCTAAAACTGAAATTGCCCTGAGAGAGTTCAGCAGTTTCTTGGCATCCACAGGGGGCAGCAGAGAGCTGTTGCAGGGGAGGCTTTGTTGGACTGAGGGAAGATGGGATAGCCGCCCCATCACATGAAGCCAGACCCAGGGCTGCAGCCAGG
Organism: Hipposideros armiger; assembly: GCF_001890085.2. Classification (NCBI taxonomy): domain Eukaryota; kingdom Metazoa; phylum Chordata; class Mammalia; order Chiroptera; family Hipposideridae; genus Hipposideros; species Hipposideros armiger. Next base: position 531,936 of record NW_017732112.1, on the reverse strand, counting down.
AGCCGCCAACTAAGGAAGACAGGGCATCCAGCCTTGAAAATGGACTGGAAAGCCACAGAAGCAAGGAAAACAGATGAATCAAAGATGGAGGCTCTTAAGATGGCGCCATTTAATAGAAATACAGTCAAGCCACAAATATGAGCCACTTGCGTGTTTAAATTTTCTAGTAGCCCCATTCCCCAAAAATAAAAAGAAACAAATGAAACTAATTTTGACAATATATTTTACTGAACTCAATTATATCCAAACTATTATATCAACATGTGATCAACATAAAACATTATTAAAGAGATAGTTTGCCGTCTCTTTTTCATATCACATTTTCAAAATCTAGAGAGGATTTTATACTTACAGCACATTGTAGTTGGAACTGGCCACAATTTCATGTGCCTAAGAGCCACACGTGGATTGTGCTACCACATCAGACAGGACAGTTTCACAATGAAGCCAGAAAGGAGACAATGGTGGCGGGGAAAGTAAGCCAGGGAGGGGGGCTGGGCGTGGGGGCACAGAAAGCCCTGAATGGCAGCTGGACTCTTCTTGATAAGGTGACAATTGAGGCTTTATTCTTCTAGCCTTTTCTAATGTATTATAGTAAAAAACAAAACTCTTTTTATTTATTTTAAATGTACAGTAAAACCTTGGATTGCAAGTAATGTGATTTGTGAGTATTCCACAAGATGAGCAAACATTTCTAACACATTTTAACATGGTAAACGAGCGATGTCTTGCACTATGAGTAGTTTGTTTCTGGAACGAATTATGCTTGCAAACCAAGGTATTACTGTATTTAAAAATTTTACTCTAAAAATGGCTTATGATAACAAAACTCTTTAAAGGGTGTGAGTAGGAAGTATAATATCTGAGGTGGAAAGTTTCATGGGGACTATCTGTGGAATAGCATGGAGTACAGGGAATTGGTTCATCAGTTGATTGATGCTACTCAGACCACTGTGTTGCGTAGGATTCTGAGGTTGTGTTTTGGCTCAGTAGGAAAGGACACTGTGACTGTCTGCCAGGGATGATGCGTGCATGCCATCTGCGATGTAGGACAGAGGTCCCCGGTTTTAGAGACTGGCCTAGCGGGACACTACGTGAATCGTTGAACATTACTGAGCTCCATTTCTTCATTTGTCCACTCTACTCAGGACGTCTGTGGGCCTCAAACTATACAACGAAGGACAAGGCCTGCACATCATTATCATTCAACAAATGCCAGTTTCCTTCTGTTTTACGAGTTAATCAACATTGGTTGGGGAACCCGTTTGTGCTCAGTATTGTCCTATATAATCTGGGGATTATGATATGCAAACCACAGTCAGGTGAAAAAATGATCACCTATTACATAACAGATACTTCAATGTAATATATATTTATATGCCTTATTGTTCTATAGAATATGTGTTATTACTGTGGAAAGGAATAGAAAAGGAAAGTCAGGAAGGCTTTGCAAAGGATGTAGGTCTTGAGTTAAGCGGATACCTAATTTTCATGATATTTACAAGAAATAGAGCATTTTAAAGGACATAGACTTAGAACTATCAAATGAATTCCCAAAGTAAACTCTTAAGCCTGTCGGCCCAAACCCTGACTCCATGACCACATTTTTGACTGTGGCTTACGTTAATGAGTTAGTGGAATTAATGCTCTTACAGTAGCCTGTGGCTATCATTGCGTTGCATTTAATAAAGCTGGTAACTGTCAGAAGTCACACCAGAAACGTTCACTGTGTCCTAAATTTCTGGATGCTCGGCTGAATAATGGTTTCAACACAAAGTGTCTCCTCTGATCATCCCCTCTCGCTGGGATTCTGTGAGAGACTCTACTAGAGCGGCAGTTCAAGCCATTTCACATTTCACCTGCTTCAATTCCTTCGTCTTTGATTCCAAATCTTTTTATTCCCTGCAGCCAAAATGAGTCTTTGAACTTTGTGGTCTTTAATCAGAAGATTCATTATTCCAGAAGCATGCCTAGTTTTATGATTAAAATAAGTCAAGCTGCACACATTTTATTTTTCCTGTAAGAACCCAGCAGCAGGCAGTAATGCTCTCTGTCAAAGGCATGCTTCTTCTAACAGAGGCAGCTACTTGGAGCCCTGAGCTGTCAGAGGCATTTCAGACGTAGGGGATTTGTGCATTAAATGTGCTCCTTTCCCTCCTCCTCCTTTTTGTACAGGGAGATTCTATGGGCATTTTGGGGTTCGGCTGTTCTAAAGGCTCCTCTCTCTAGGTCAGTTGATTCCAACCTTTAAAATTTGTATTTATTTTACCCTGTGACCCAAGCAAATGTGTAGAAGCAAAAAAAGCAGAGCGATGTACTTGGCATTTCTCCATTCCTTTCTCTTCCAATTGGTTCATTTAAAAACAAAACGGATTTCCCAATACACTAAAGGTTGTGGCCTGCAGTCTGAAGATGCTGCTCTGGGTGGCCCCTAGGTCTCCATCTAAAAGTAGAGGTTTTCAAGGATGTGCCTTCCTTGTACTTCCTCAGGAGAAACCTAGGTCAGAGGTTGAAACTCCGACAGCAAAGCTGCAGCATAGCTTCCCACCATCAAAAGCAGGAGGGGGATCAAGGTGGGAGTGATGCCCGGTCCAAAGTCTCACACCTGTGTTGGTGCCACAGACCTTCGTTTTCCACAGGTCAAGAGCCTTTCTACTGAAGATACCCGCTTCAGACCATTTCATGCAACATATTATTAAGCATAGTTAAAATTACATTTCTTAATGTAATTTTATGACATATCACTAAAGGAAAAAAAAATCACATAGCAAAATAGTATATGTAGTATGATCCTGTTTTGTGGAAAATAAACATCTATGCATAGAAAAACATTTGTTTTTTTGTGTATATATGTATATATGTGTATATATGTATTTATATACATAAGATTTTATTATTGCCTTCTTTTTTCTAATGATAAATCTATTTGTTATTAAAAATACCGATATTTACATATTACTCTAATTTCACAATCTAGTCCCCAGGTCATAAGGCCGTATGACATTCTATGGGGAAGATAAAAGCTCCCAAATGGTCTGGGTGGTGCTGTTGCTCTGCCTTGGACAGAGAGCACAGCAAGATGTAGTGAGGTGAACAGCTGAGATGTAGTCCTGGTTCTAAGTGTGAGCAGTTGTGAATTGTGTGAAATACAGCTTCCCGCAACCCTGACCTTGTCAGTCGTGAGACATTGGTCCTTTCCTGTCCAGTCCCCTGGTGCTCCCAGCACAAAGGCTGCCCAGGGCTGCCCACGTTTGGACATTTTGTCTTTAGCCATGAACTTGGGTGTAACTAAGTGGCACACGTGGCATCAAATCTTGTTCTTCCCTTAGTAGCATCTAGTACTACCAGATTTAATAGCTCATCTGCGATTTATGAGTGTGTAGTAAAAGTTCTGTGTACACATTAGCACAGGTCACTAATCTCCACTCTTGATTACTTTAGTGTTAGAATCTGGAAGGTTGTGCAGGAGGACCTCTCACTTTAAAATACCCAGGGTTTGACAAGGTTGGTGCAGTCCACAAACTAGACTTGGTTGAACTTTAAAAAACCCAGCCTGTTTTCCCTCTAGCTTTTGGATGCAACATCTTATATATTTATTTAGTTAGTTTTAGCTGAGCCATCCTGCCACCTGTTGGCAGCTCAGTGGCAACTCAGCTCGGGCCGGGAATAGAACTGCTGTTGCTCAGAGCTCACACTCTTGAGTGAGCTCTCAACCAACTGAGCCACTCGGCCGGCCCTAGGATGCAACATCTTATAACATTAGCTGCTGATGACTGACAGGGCAAGCAGCTGCTAACTCATTCTCATCCTGTCACTATTTATTTACAGTATCTTTATCATGCAGCTGTTTGACACAATACAAGTTAAGGCCTCTATTGCAACTGTTGCACTGTGACTTCACAGCATCTGTCCAGGGAACCTTTTACACTCTGCTCTTGATGCAATGCGCCATATTGATTCCATGGGTGTAGTTAAGGTTTATTATGTCAATTTGTATGTAGGAATCAAATAACATACAGGTCCCAGGGACGTTGTTACTGCAAGTAGTCACTGTTTGAATAGGGTGTCTTTAGCGAAGTTGCAGTGTGCAAGTTCAGTAGCGCTGTCTGCCTCTCTCAGCCCCATTCTCCTGCAGTGCTGCACGTCTCCATGATATGCTGTGGCATGTCATTGCACTTCTTGTGTTCATACTAAGATGGTGACTGCTTCCGAAACAGCAATGACCTTGGCGTCTTCATGGCAGTGCCAGGTAGCATGTCTTGCGTAGACTGGAGCTTCCGTGAAGAAGCAGTTGGCAGTTGTCCTTGTCCTTGGTGTGAGGAGAGCGAGTCTGAGCTGTGAGGAGCACCCTTCTGGCAGTGTCACTGGCAGGCAGCACTTCAGCCACTTGCAGTGTCATTACTGCTTCTACTTAAACACATATTTATTTGTTTACATTCTCACTTTGGAGAGTTTATAGCAAAGACACACTTTGTCCAATTATAAAATATAAATGAAAATACAAATGTTATCATCAGAGAAAGAGCAGTATAAAATAAAGTAGAAATTTCAAACCGGAAGGTGTTTTTGTTTTTTCTCCCAGGGAGCTCTCTCTAACCTTTTCAGTTCTGAACCACTTTAGAATCTAATAATAGCTGGAGAACTTCTTGCCAAATAAACCCTCAGACCTAAACCAAACCAAAGCAACTTCCCTACCCCCCAGCAATTGTCACCTACAATTTTAGGTCTTGGATTCCCTAGAGTCCAAGCTTGGACCAATCAAGGGGAACCCGCGTTAAGACCTGTGCTTAAAACTTGCTTTTGTTTGCTGGATATTAGCTGAGATGAGGGGGAGACTTACACAGAGAGAGCACATGCTGTGGGCACATTGCTCAGGATGCAGGGTTCTGGCATTAAAGAGGACTGAACTTTCATGCTAAGGAATACATGCCGTGCCCCAGACCCAGGTCCAAGGTGAATACGTGTTGTTTCCTGAACTTGGCATGGATCTTGACAGTTGGCCTTGGTGATTGATTTGCTGAATTGAGGTAGTGGTGCTTCCTGATGAACCACAAAGGAGTGATGAATGGCTCCAAAGAACTGAATGCTTACAGAATATGGTAGCCTTTCTTCCCTGTCCCTGAACACACAGCTGATCCAGCGTCTTCATCCTCCATGATTACTGATTTGCCTAAGTCGTCTTAGAAATCAACGTCACCTTTTAATTTCATGTCTTTCAAAATGCAACCTTCCACGTTTAGGATGAGAGACATGCCTGTGTTAGGTGGAAGAAAGAAACACTGTCACCTCCTATTCTCTCCTCATCCCCACATATCGTAAGTAGGGTGTAGAGTGGGAGGTGTTGGAATGGTGGAAAGATCACGGGCTTTAATGCCAGACAATTAAAGACCCAACCTCACGACATGCCAGCTGCGTGACCTTGATCAATGTCATGGAACATCTCCGAACCTCGTGAAATGATATATGTGAATGGGCATAGTTAGTGTCCACTATAAAACAGCTTCCCAGACTTCCTATTCTGTCGTATCCCTTCCCCTTCCAAGGCTCAGGGCAATTCATCAATGTCAAGGGGAAAATAACTCAATTGTTCATTTGTTCCTCTCTCTAGTCATTCATTTTTTCTTTCATTCCTGTAAATAGGCTTTGAATGTTTGCATGCAGTAGGAGCCAAACAGAAGTGAATAAGCTATAGTTTCTGTTCTCAAAGGAATTAGTTTGGAGACACATTCGCAAGTAAGTAACTCACCCTAGTTAGGATGGAATAGTTCTCTAAGTTTGTGGAGTTGGTTCTGCTAACTAAGCCCTTTCCTAGTTGGAAGGTCCTAGCTACAGCCTCTATAGCTGGGACTTAAGACAATGGTAGCAAGGGATTTTTCAGCTTGTACCTCAGTGCTGTCACATGCAGTGGGAATAGGCACTGACAATCTACAATGACCAGATTGGAAGGTCTGAGGCAAGATAATAGCTGCATAATCTGATCAATGCCTAAAATAACCAGCTAAGCAATCAAAAAAGTCCAATTATTGGTTTAGTTTAATCACATATNTTCTGCAAAGATTCTCTCTCTCCATTCAGGTAAAATCATCCCAGTTCCCTTTTACCTGTATGAAACTCACTAAAATGCTATTCACTCCAGTTATCCCCATTTCTGCTTCCATTTGTCTTCAAAGGCAGCTGGTCTCAGGGAGAGTGGGGAGGGCGAGGAGGGTAGAAAACGGGGGTGGGCAGATGGTCTGTCAAAGGATATGGATGCCAAGCTATAAAAATTGTAAAGCATATTTTTTATGACAGCATTAATTCCTGACAGAATCTATAAGCCTCTGTGTTGGCAGCTGTGAAAGTCCCTCTGAGGCTGTCACTTGAGCGGCTGTTACCAGGAAAGCCCAACTGTCTTGCCATCTCTTTTCTGATGGACACTCAAGGTTCTAGTAAGTAACGTCTGGTTCTCAGGGACCAGTATCCTTTTCACCTTTGAAATAAGCACTCCCACGAGATTTTCAGGGATAAAACAAGCCCTAGCTATGTTTGACACAGGCTAAGCAAGTTACAAAATTTACTACTGTCTTGAAATAATTTTGAAGTGACTGTAATGTGTGTGTGTGTGTGTGTATGTGTGTGTGTGTGTGTGTGTGTGTGTGTGTGTGTGGTAGCTCCTCAAATAACAGGAATGCATATTATAGACGATTTAGTGGGTAACAAAAAAATATGGGATAAAAGAAGGCAAAACTTGAAAATTTCGTTTTGAAATAACTCAGTTTCCAGCTCTCTGAAGGACCCATCAATGACATTTGTGACAGTATTAGTTTTACATTGTGTAGAACTTATGTAGAAAAAACAGGTAAATAATAGGTCTCTTTTCTGTAAAGGACTTCTTTGATGACCATACATTTTGCATAGCTACAGCTGAACAGTTAAAAAAAGTATGCTGTAAATGAAATGTTTATCACAAATATACAAATCATGTAGGGTGAGGCTACTGGAATGTCAGCATTTTAGTCTTTGTACTGTTATGCCTGTTTTGGTTAAAAATGCTAAATTTTTAACTCAAATAAGCTTTGCAAAAGGGATGCATTTACTCTAAGCATATGTGGGTATTTCATATACTTGAATAACCAAGTCTCAAGGCGTCGAGACACAGCTAGACTTTCAGATTATCTGAAACCAGAGGTTTGAACACTTCCAGAATATTCTGTCACCTATATTTTGTTTCTCTCAGCTTGGTTAATTCTCATCCGCTGAACCAGTTTCTTACCTATGGTGGAGAATGTGGCAAGAATAACTTCTGATGTTCACATCTCAGAGGTCTCACCACCAGAGAAGGTGGTCTTAAGTTAATAAGTCTCAGGGCATCGAGTTTNAGTCAGATCTCCCTGATGAGTATTTGGGATGAAAGAGGGCACTCCTGGGTGTGTGTAGAGTTGATTGGCACATGGTAACGGGAGGCAGCTCCTCACGTGCTTCAGGAAGGGAGGATTGGTGATGAACGACAAAGAGGAAGTCGGTGGGTATGGAGCCAGAGAGATGGCTGGTTCCATCACATTCCTGTGAATCCTACATCATCAGTGCATCCGAAGCATTTCTGGTGGAGCTGGTGAAGGCTCCATGGGCACCGGACATGTGTGGCACAGGCAGGATGGGGCAGAGAGAAGCCAGTGCTCCTGAGCCAGAGGGACTCATGGAAATACTGGGGTCTGTGGACATTCACTGACCATGGCATTGAAATTCAGGTCAACTCTCCCCAGTTTGCTTAAGGACGGCTAATACCTGGGTTCCACTGCAAACCAAACTCACCACCTTGGCACCAACACTGGCTCCCACTTCTACCAGTAGCACTACCATATTTCATTTGTTTCTTCTCTTGCCTCTTATCTAGCCAGTACCCAAGCCCTGGCAAATCTTTTATTCAACTATCAGCAAAAGTTATACATAATATACACAAATCGGTGATTTCTAGCCCTGACATGTTTTCTTTGCCAATTTAAATAGTTTCCAGGGGAGCCTGGACTACATTTAACATTTAGAATTATTAAATACAGCCCAATAATGATCTTACTAGCACCCCAGCTGTTTCAAAACTATGGCTGTCATTTCTTGCAGAATTGTAGATGTCCTGTCCACAATTTGTTTGGGACAAATGGTCTCATTGTAATGAGCAGCCATTAGTTTTGCCTTCAGGGAAGGTTTTGTTTTATTTACACATTGCTGCTGTGAGAAAAGAAGGAGGCTGTGCAGGGGAAGGGTGATTGATAATGGAGTTTGCAGGGCACAGGGACCCTCAGCAGAATAATGGAACTCTGCACAGGGGTTCAATGTCCCCTCAAGGTTGTTTGCAGACTAAACAACAGCCCTGGTTTTCATCAGAAGTTGGATCTCTGTATTGTTTCCATGCTCAGGTAGGAGCCGTGATGCTTGTCATCCGGGGTTGTTTCCTGCCTTTACTTTAATCAGGCTGCCCGGAGGAGTGAGACGGTTAGACAGGGCATTCAGAGGCGGTGAGTGACAGCTGCTCTTTCCAGAGTTTCAACTCAAGGCAGAAGGAATTTGCCATTAGGATGCCAATGACTCTCCCACACCTTCTCCTTATTTAGAAAACTTAAAAATGTTTTCCTGTTCGTTAAAATGATCTGTTGTCTTATAAATGCAGTCTAAGGAATGGTTCTGATCAATGTAGACTGATTCAGTTATTCTGTCCTGATTCATCTTGGGCTTATATTTTCTAGTTTGGATGTGGAACAATCATCAAATGAGCTGTGACATAGGTGGTGGTGCTTAAAGCAGGGACTAAATAGCAATGGGATGGAATGCAGGACATAATATGAAGAGGAATAAGTTAGCGGGGGCCTGAACAGGCTGCAATGGAAAGTCCAAAACCTATGTTGACGAGTCAAGTCAGAAGGGGGCCTGATAGGACTGAATCAGTGTCAAGGAAGGACGGAATCCGATTTCCAGGCAGATGCATGGCACTGGGTCAGCCCTGGATGGAGGCATACCTCAGAGAAGTGATGGGGCCAGCCTCAGAGGATTGGCTGACAGGGGCATGAATGGACAGGGAGGTCTCTATAAACAGATCACAGCATGAGGAGCAGAGCAGCGGGGCTGATTGACCTCAGCCAGTGGACCAGCCCAAATTCAGACCTGGGGCCTCCATCCACACAGGGATGGAGGGAGGTTTGTGGCTCCAAAGATTCAAAGAACAAGCAACTGGTGAGGCTTAGGCGGGCAGATCAGCAGCTCGAGAAAGCAGAATCGCAGTCACAGAAACAACAGCCTGGTTTACTGAGATGCCAGGAAGCCTCAGATCACCAGGGAAATGTGTGTTTGTGAACAACTGAGGTACCGGTTAAATATTGCCTTTCATGAGGCAAGATTTTCTCAGTTTAGTCCTTCGTTTACTGGTTTCCCCTGCACGCTGCATCTTCTCAAAAACAAGGCTGTTTCTTATTCCCCTTGGAGTCTCTACCCCTTGGCACAGTTCTTGGCACAGATAGATAGATTTGTCCCTTGGTATCCATGAGGAATTGGTTCCAGGACCCCTGCGAATACCAAAATCTGCGGATGCTCAGGTCCCTTATATAAAATGACGTAGCGTTTGTGTGTAACCTATGCACATCCTGTCTTACACTTTAAACCATCTCTAGATGACTTATATCTAATGCAATGTAAATGCGATATAAATAATGATTATACTGTATTGTTCGGGAAATAATCACAAGAGAAAAAAGCCTGTGCATGTTGAGTGCAGACACAACCATCATAAGCCTAACTACATAATACGCGTCAGCAACAACATGACGTTTTTTGTTTTGTTTTTCAAATACTTCCCATCTGTAGTTGGTTGAATCTGTGGATGCAGAACCTGCAGGTTCGAAAGGCTGGCTATAGTTAGAAAAATTAATTAAATGGATTTAATCATGGACTGATTAAACCAGGAGCTTGAAGAAGCAGAAGTTCCAAATCAGAGAAGAATTGGCCAGCCTGACTAAGTGCCAACCATGTGCATAACCGCCCTTGGCCTTAGGGCTTCATTTAGGATCAGCATCAGGCCCAGGGCCTGGGGTACACACTATTGGGTTGTTGGAAAAGTCATGATATATTTTTTCTATGTTTTTTGTTGCAAAAATGCGTCATGACTTTTCCAACAACCCAATACTTTATAAGTATATGGTGGAACATCTCTTGCAGTAGATGGAGTTGAAAATGTGACGACAGAGGGTATATGATTATTAATTATAATGATTTTTTTTGATTGAGTATTTCAGAGGGAATAAAAAGAAGAAAAGATCATTGTATCAGTTCACTTTTGTTGTGTAACAGTCCCATTCCAAAACTTAGTGGCTTAAAAGAACAAACAATTGTCACTTCCCGTGATTCTGTGGATTTGCCCAGTGATTCTGC
>NW_017732112.1:517854-519531 GCF_001890085.2 Hipposideros armiger | reverse complement strand
TGGGACTATATATGATATAAGAAGGGCAGGGTGATCATATAACTTATTGTTCAAACCTGTGGCAAAAAGGTCACCATTCATTTCTGAGTGAGGGAACAGTCTTCGTAATCATGTTGGGACAACAGATGTAAACAAGACATGTCCTAGGTCAACTTCTCCATATGCTCAGTCTCTGAACAAGACAGCCATTGATAAAGTCATCATATAAAATACCACTGATTTTAATCAAGAGGTGGTTCTAGATGCTGGGGAGTCAAATAAGACATTGTTTCTCCTTACAGTATTTTGTATTTAGCTTTTCTAATTGAATCATAATTGATATGTAATATATTAGTTTTAAGTGTACAACATAGTGATTCCATGTTTTTATATATTACAAAATGACCACCATGATAAGACTAGTTGCCACCTGCTACCATACAAAGTTACTATATCATTATTGACTATATTTCTTGTGCTGTACATTGCATCCCTGTAACTTATTTATAAGTGGAAGTTTTAAAACTCTGAAGTCCATATACCTGAGTCTTTCCCTCACATCCTTATAAAAAGTGTGTGTTTTGGGGGAGAAGAGAGTATCACAGATGGAGAGCAGAATGTGGAAGGAGGCTGTACAAGGGGTAAGGAACCCCGTGGATTAATGCATGTGGTTAGAAGTTTAAAAGGAAGGGGTGGGGAGAAATGGATTGAAGACAGGTCAACGTTTTTGTAAGCTGAGGGAGCACTTATCTCGAAGAAAAAATGAAAGAAGGTGCTGGAGAGGAAAAAGTTTGGATGCTGCTGAAATGGGATGGGAGGAGGGCTAAGAACAAGATTAAGGGTCTTTAGAGGAAGAGAGGAATGGAAGTCAGGCCCAAGCAGCTCCACAATCTGCTTACACACTGCTTACTCTAACCCTCTAGTTAGAGATATGCAGTGGAAAGACTGTGCTTTTTTAGGAAGCATTGTTTCTTTTCCCCCAATGATTATTTGAGCCAGTTGGTTATATAATAGATGCCTTACCCATTATACTGGAGATAGCAAATAAACTATAAATTTACCAAACTTTCATTTGCCTCAGGAAATAGAAGGAACTTGTGATCAGTGTTCAGTGGGAAGGTCGCTGAAAATCAGTGGGTTTTTTTTTTTCAGAGTTGTAAACTGTCAGTCAAGTTTTAGTGTGTCTGTGTATGTGCATGTGTGTGTGGATAAGTGTGCACTGGATTTTTTTTGCATTCTTTCTATTCCCTTATATGTCCATACAACTGAGGTATTTATAGCAGTGTCAATTTTCATTTGCACTTAATAACATTATGAAAAACCTTGCTAGCTAAATTAGATAACACTCAGGTCATTAACGTTCTGTTCTACCCCAAGTCCCACCTGCCACCTGTCAGAAGGCCACGGTACCTCAATAGACTGTCTGAAACTCCACATATCTAATTGTTGGAGAAGCTGCTTTGGAGAAAATCTGTTTTAACATCAGTGCCCAATTTAACTTGCTTTTCTTCTCCCCTAAGAAAACTTTTGTCAGGTTAGAAAAATGCAATAGTTTGTATCAAATAAAATGCTTTGAGTCAATTAGGTAACGTATCAACCTCTTCAATTTGAATGGGTCAGTAATCTCACCCAAGCTGTAGCTGGGTAGGTACAGGCAGTGCTAGATGGACCCATGAGAATTTGCGGTGATGTGAGTTT
>NW_017732112.1:505970-516417 GCF_001890085.2 Hipposideros armiger | reverse complement strand
GTCCACCCTTGAACCTATGGCTGTGGCTCAGGGTCAGAATTGGCAAGAACCTGGAAGCTCTGATGGACGTAATGTCGATTTACAGAATTGCCCCCAAAAGAAGAAAGGTTGTGCGGGGAGACAATAGCATCCATGCTTCTGAAGGTCCGTTGGTGTTAGAAATAAGTGAAAGGTATGGGTCACATGGAAGGGAAGGTAAAGGTGTAGGTTCATTTCTTTGACCCGACTCATAAACCTTCATACCCTGCCCATTCTGTTGATATAAGGTTCATGAAGAGTTCGTCTAAATTTAGCACCACAGAAAAAAAGATTATATTTCCTTGGAGGTATATTGAGCTTGTTGGAAGGTTTTCTCTGGCCCCCAACCCAGGTTTCTGTAGCATTGTTTCACTTAAATAGTGTGAATGAGGCTGACATTATTGTATGAAATTAACATTAATCACTACCCTATCTAATCTTTTGGAGGAAATGTGTACAGCAGAGTTTTCATTAAAAGAGAAAGGAACAGAGTTAGAAAAACGGAATTTCTTGAGTAGAAGGAAAACATGGTTCTGAAGGTTGAAAGTGCTTCTCTAGTGTTGCAAGCAGACTGGTGAGAAAAGACATAGGTGGTACCTTTCCTACTCCATCCTCGGGGAGAACCAGTAGGATCTTCCCATGAGCCTCAGTAGGAAGCTTTAGGTCTCTGAGACCAACCCACACAGCAGACAAAGCTTTCCCTTCCCAATATGGCCATCTCTCCCCTAGAATAACTCACTTGAATTATTACGTGAACAGCATCTCTACACAAAAAGACCACTCCCCACCAAGGCTGAAGGAGGAATAAGGTGGAGCCCTACTTTCGGCTTGCTGCAAACTGTGGTAAAGAAATTGGAGAGAAATCTTATAGGATTGAAAGATTACATTCTCCATTTGCTTCCCTTTTATAGAAAACATGAGGGTGATTTACTGAGTTATTGGAGGGTTAGTCAAGTTCACTTTGATGATGAAGAGTTGGAGATTAGAATGAGATTTTTTAGATTATAGCAGGTGCTCATTGAGGAGACGGGAGAGAGTACAGTTCAGGTTTACAAAAGAATTTTCTGTCAGTTGCCTTATTATTGATTAGAGAGATTTCATAACACCAGTCACATCACTGATTACATTATTTACCTCGTACACACTTCACACATGAAAAGTTCTGTTATTTAAACCCCACAGAGTAACTAATTGGCTGTCAAAATCTCTGTTAACAGAGCCTCACTGTAGCTGTTGGTTATGAGCAATCAGTGCCCTTCAGGTACTTACACTGGTGGGTCAACAATATATGATGTCATAGGGGTAGTAGATTCGGGGGTGGCGTTATCACTTTGTGAGGGGTGTAAATGTCTAACTAGTACATAGCTTTGTACACCTGAAACTAATTTTAAAGAAGAAGAAGGGGAAATGCTCAGAGACCTGATGACTATATGCTGAATTGCCTAGTAGCACACCCTTTTGCCTTGAGGTCCAAGGCAATTTTTCCTCTCTGTACCCCCTCCCCCACCCAGTTCCCTGCCATGTGCCCTGGTTGTCCTGTGAGTGTGTTACATGGTCACAGGTGCGGCTGGTTGTTGTGGCAGAGAAATTATTTACAGGGCCATCCTGGCTTGGAGACAGCAGAGTGTAATGTAAAAGTATGAACTTTAGAGTTATATGAAGTTGACTTTGCCAATTAACTTTCTTTCCCCTCTTCGTATTATAAAAATTAGGAATTTGGCAAAAAATCCAAATACTATATCAAATTATAAAATAAAAAACCCAAAAGTCTCCTGCCCCCACCTACTGAGTCTTATTGCACAGAGATGATCCTGTTAACTAGTTCTTGCTTTCGTTTTACTACTTTCCTGCAGAACGATGAATAGTATTATGCTTTAAGGCAGCGGTTCTCAACCTGTGGGTCGTGACCCCTTTGGGGGTCGAACGACCCTTTCACAGGGGTTGCCTAAGACCATCAGAAAACAAAAGGATACTTACATTAAGATTCATAACAGTAGCAAAATGACAGAGAGTAGCAACGAAAATAATGTTATGGTTGGGGGGGTCACCACAACATGAGGAACTGTATGAAGGGGTCGCGGCATTAGGAAGGTTGAGAACTGCTGCTTTAAGGTATCCACCTGTCCATTTTAAACACTGTCTGTTGACTACCCTGCAAAACTAACGACTGTCCCTTAATTGCTGCTAGTAATGCTATTGTTTTTGTTCTGCTGGTCAACTTTAAATAGGCTGTTTGCCTGTCTGATGGAATCATGACAGTAAATATCTACTGTGTAGACTTGAAGGAATTAAATGAGACACGCTGAGTATAACACCCAGCACTGTGTCTGGAACAGAACAAGTGTGCAGATAAGCATCAGTGTTGGTCCAGCCTGGACCTGTTGGTCCTTTGATCTATCCTCTTCCCCCTGTGACTCTGTTACTCCCACAGGCTGTGCTTCCAAGGCAGTGTGTGTGCTGGCATCTGGCTGGAGTGGAAAGCAAGTGAGGGGCCAAGGTGTTTATCCCCCTCCCTTTCTGCCCCAGGTGGCATTTCTGACAGCTTCCTTTCTGTTTCCATACATGCAGCCCCAAAGCTGACACCCCTGTGTTTCCAGAATCTTTGAGCTGGAGGTGATGCGTCCCTGAGCTGCAACAGCACTGCCTCACTGCTCTAGGTGGTGGTGGCATCCTGTGGTTGCTAATTCATTAGTGGCCTCTTATTCCTGGCCGGTTATTTCGCCTCTTCCAACCCTGGGATAGCAGTTGCCTGTATTAAATGTCTTCTGTCATAAAAATTGAGACTGCTTTGCTTCTCTGGTTGGATGCTGACTGAGAAGATGCCCAGGGTAGAAATCTTCTCTCCTCTGTTTTCTATTTCCATTTGGAGGGGCTTTTACTGCAGTGGCATGTCTGGCCTCCTAGCCCCTCATCACCCCTCCAGGAAGGAGCAGTGTCAAATCCGACTGGCAAGTTTCGCAGAGGAACAGGGAGACCCGTTCATCCCCTTCCTTTCTCTGTTTTCTGGGGCCAGCGCCTGTGGAGAGCACGCACTTAGCTCTGCTCTCTGGTTAGAGGGGCCAGCCCTGGGGGCGAGCCCTGAGGTGGTCCTGCTGTAATGGCTGTTAGACCTTTCTAATTCCGGGGTCACTACTGTAATCCAATTGCTCCAGAAGCCCTAATTCAGGCTTTCCAGTTGCTTTTTATTAATAAAGTTGATGTTTCTCTCTCTGTCAGACTACCTGCATTGTCTATGTCCCAGGTGGTCCCACAGTCAGACAGGAGAAAGGATGTCACTCACAGCTCTTATTTCATTACAGTGATGATGATGATGGTGAAGGTGGGGACAACTCCAGGCCTCTGCTGACCATAGCCTGCAGTGAACTGACTGGTGGGCTTGTTGAGAACTCATGACACACAGGCTGCACTTCAGAATGGGCGTCTGGGGGTCAGTGGGCTGGACCACCCCTCCAGACTGGCCACACCACAGAGAGGAGAGGGGCAGGACACCCACACAGGGACACGGACCCTCCCCTAAAAGTCATTCAGCTGCTTCAGAAAGCAAATTCCCAGGAATCGCCTGTGACAAATGTCACCTTTGCCAGGTGGTTTGCACATATGGGAGTGGGTGAGATTTCTGGACAGTCCGATGACAAAGCTGTTCCATCGAATTACCTTCAATCAGTCAGGCTGCCTCTGTCATTCCTTCCATCCCACCCCTGAGCTTGAGGACTCAGGGCCTCTGCAGGGCCTCCCCTCTACTCTGTCTTATCTGTAATACTTTTCTTTGACAAAGTCACCAAACCTCTCTTCTGCAGTATCTCTCTCTGTTTCATTGCCCTGTTCCACACTTCTCTTGTGTTCCTTGTCTTCATACCAAAGACTTTAGAAGGGACAGAAACTACATGTGTATTCTGAGCTTTTACTTAATCTTTCAGAGCCCCGATTCATTCCTGAGTGTGGGGACTTTGAAGTTTAAAAGGGCTCAGGAGGGTGCGTTCTGCACATTAGGAACTCAATGAATGGCACCGTTCCTTCTTACTATTTGTGTGATATAGATGGCGTTTTTGTTCACTTTGGTGGCAATTAAACAAGCTTTCCTTATGTGGTGGACATTGAGGCTGTCTACAGACTGGAGGTTCTGTCTCTCTCTCCCTGCAGGCGGGTGGTAGGGTTACCTGCCCCACCCACGCTTGGAGTTAGGCGTGTCTGCGGGACTTGTTTCAGCCACCTCAGCGTGCTGGGAGGTATGTGTGTCCATCCTGAAAAGTGGCGTTGAGAGCCAGGCTCTTTGAACCCAGGACTAGATGATCTGAATATTTCAAGATCGTGGCTGCTGGCTTATCTTGGTTCCTGGACAACCAGTTGGACTCAAGCTGACCCATGGTGCTGTGCAGTATAGGAAAGAATCTGTGGCTTTAAGGCTCTGAGATTTGGGGGATTATTTGTTACTGAGCATAATCCAGCCTATTCTAAATGAGCCATGGCACCTCAAACCCTTCATCCCTGTTCCCACCCTGTGTCTCCACACACACACCCTCTGTCATCCTCACTGTTTGACTCTACTTCCCTGGAAACACCTGGGGTCCAAGGTACAAACTGGATGGTTCCTGTCACTTCACAGGGTTTGTACGGGGCTTTGAATGTGAGAAGGACTAACATTCTTATAATTTCCAATGCTATAAAACAATGACGACTTGATATTGGCAGCTTCTTGACACAATTTTTGTAACAGAAAAAGCATGATTTTGAATTTAGACAGACCAACGTTTGACAGCCAGACATACCAGTAGCTATATGGCCTCACACATGTTTCTTAATCTCTCTAAAACTTAATTTCATCACCTGAAAGAAATAAGAACATGTAAAGCTTTAAGTTCTGGGCACTTGATTTTGGAAAGCACGTCATCTTTCCACATTCATTGTGAAGAAACATCTCCACTCACAATGAGTTTATCTCTGGTTATCAATACGAGCAGATTTTATATATATATATATATATATATATATATATATATATATATATATATATATATATAATCAAAATGCATCAAAGCGGCTCTGTTAGGTCTTTTCCTAAAACCCCGTCCCTCCCAGCAAGCGGGAGGCAGGTGACGCTCACAGGATGTTTGAGAGCNAACTGAGTCAGCGTGTTTATACACGCCCACAGGCCCCCAGGAAAGGCACTGGGACACGTGTATACTCGTCTTCAGTAGTTAAAGGGTTAACGAGGGACTTGTGTGTACAGTATTGCCTCCATCTCCCCTAAGCACTATTTTCTTCATAACAATTTTTTCTATTTTCATTTTATTTTAGAGCATCGTGGGCCACAAAAAATTACCTTGAGGGCCGCCAGTTTGAAACCCCTGATCTAAAACATGGCTGAGTTTGCATTATCTAGTCTTAAAGGTGACTTAATATCATAGAAATGAAAATGTATGGTGAGAAATATGAAATAAGAAAATAGTAACTATTAATTAGTGACTGGTTCTCAAAAATTCTTTCAGTTTAAAAAGGCATTCCTTTTGTCCAAACGGCTCTCCGATAAGCATCTAGAGACAACTGGAAAAACATTAATTTATACCTTAGGGTTTTCCTCCTTTAGTCTATGTTATTTTCTTTAGACATCTAACTTCAAAGAAATTATATATGTACCAGGAACAATAGACTACATTATTTTTAGACTTTAGTTATATATATATATATATGGAACTAAATATATATATAGATATATAGTCTTATTCTTTATAAAAGACTGATAACATTTTTCCATTTTCAAATGTTAGTAAACTCAATTGATATTAATTTGCATTTGAAATGAGAAAATTATAAAAACCCTCAAGAGTTGCCCCAGAGAGCATGAAATTTAAAATGTCAATGGAAATTAATGGAGGTAGTTTGATTTTTTAATTGTGGTAAAGCCAAAACATCTGGTATCTCAAAAAAACATTAAAAAGAAAGAAAAAAGACCTCTAGACTTTGAAGTTCAGTAGCCCTCAGAGAAATTGTGAATGTCGAAAAGAGGTTTTACCAATTTTATGAAAACTTCCCGAAACAAGGTATAAGATGCAACGTTTTTTCCTAAAATATTCTACCTATAAAGAGGAAGCTTATGATGTCTCTGTAACCTTGCATGTAGGGCCATAACATGGCTATAACACAGCATGTGTTTTGTCACTGAATGCAGTAAGGAGGCTGTAAGAGAGAACATTTGATGTCCAAGAATTTGGGATCACTTTGGAGCTCCAGAAAAATATCCTATTTGCCATTAGAATATGCTATTTCTATTTCTTCAGTGGCTGTCCTTTAGGATGAGTCTCAAAGTCAGAGATGGGAAGTCTTTCCTCACCAATGCCTGATGGAGTTCTCGTCATGCTCCTTTCCAGGACTTTTTTCCTCCCCTTCAGATAATAGAATGCTTTGCAATCTAGGAAAACATATCGTTTTTGTTGAGAAAAGGACAGAACTTCTATACTTGGCAAGAGAGGGCAATTTAAAATTCTAAGGTTTTCCTAATGAGGCCAACTGGAAGGGAGGGCCTTCGTACTGAATGCAAATGGTTGACGTTGCCAGGAGGCATGATGGATCTGTTATTACCTCCGCTGCTGTTTGAACAAAAGCTACTCTGGTCACGATCCATCTTCCCGGTTTAGCAAAAAGGATCTAATACCTATGTCTCAGATTTGAAGTGCCTCCCTAGAGAAAGTAGTTTTGTGCCAGGACATTTGACCCCATGAGGAGGTTCACTGAATCGTAACTCTGACCATACGTGCCCCTAGGAGGCTAAAATATTTTTTACAAATATACGTAATATTTAAACAAATGCCTAATGCAGGAAAGCATGTGGCTCCTTTCGTTCAAGTGAATTAAGTTTGTCTTTCTCTGTTTATCACCACACTGTACTTCCAAACCACGGTCCAGCCTCGCATTCCACTTCTGTTTATATTCCATCTCTCCACACGGGAGAACTGAAGACAAAAATGATGCGAGATTTTTTGGTTTTGTGCCTCTCCTCATGTTTTGTCACATTGTATCATCTCATGCTAACGTTTTGTCAGTTCTTTAAGATGTAACTCATATGGTAAATTGTAACAGAAATAATCGGGATGACCGTAGAATTAATATATGCCTAATATATGTCTAAAGTATGCCTATTTCAATACTGTATACTATACTAAACAAATGACATAAACTTACAGAATTGATAATACAGTACAATACTATACATGTATTTTTGTCTTCCTTATGATTTTCTTCATAACATTTTATTCTCTAGCCTACTTATTGTAAGAATATAGTATATACTACATATAACACTCAAAATATGTGTTAATAGACTGTTTATGTTATTGATAAGGCTTCCTGTCAACTGTAGGCTATTAGTAGGTAAGTTGTTTTTGGAGGTGGGGGTCAAACATTATACACAGATTTTAGACAGCACAGGGGGTGAGTGCCCCTAACCCCTGTGATGTTCATGGGCCAACTGTATATGTGTCAGTCAGATCTCCCTGATGAGTATTTGGGATGAAAGAGGGCACTCCTGGGTGTGTGTAGAGTTGATTGGCACATGGTAACGGGAGGCAGCTCCTCACGTGCTTCAGGAAGGGAGGATTGGTGATGAACGACAAAGAGGAAGTCGGTGGGTATGGAGCCAGAGAGATGGCTGGTTCCATCACATTCCTGTGAATCCTACATCATCAGTGCATCCGAAGCATTTCTGGTGGAGCTGGTGAAGGCTCCATGGGCACCGGACATGTGTGGCACAGGCAGGATGGGGCAGAGAGAAGCCAGTGCTCCTGAGCCAGAGGGACTCATGGAAATACTGGGGTCTGTGGACATTCACTGACCATGGCATTGAAATTCAGGTCAACTCTCCCCAGTTTGCTTAAGGACGGCTAATACCTGGGTTCCACTGCAAACCAAACTCACCACCTTGGCACCAACACTGGCTCCCACTTCTACCAGTAGCACTACCATATTTCATTTGTTTCTTCTCTTGCCTCTTATCTAGCCAGTACCCAAGCCCTGGCAAATCTTTTATTCAACTATCAGCAAAAGTTATACATAATATACACAAATCGGTGATTTCTAGCCCTGACATGTTTTCTTTGCCAATTTAAATAGTTTCCAGGGGAGCCTGGACTACATTTAACATTTAGAATTATTAAATACAGCCCAATAATGATCTTACTAGCACCCCAGCTGTTTCAAAACTATGGCTGTCATTTCTTGCAGAATTGTAGATGTCCTGTCCACAATTTGTTTGGGACAAATGGTCTCATTGTAATGAGCAGCCATTAGTTTTGCCTTCAGGGAAGGTTTTGTTTTATTTACACATTGCTGCTGTGAGAAAAGAAGGAGGCTGTGCAGGGGAAGGGTGATTGATAATGGAGTTTGCAGGGCACAGGGACCCTCAGCAGAATAATGGAACTCTGCACAGGGGTTCAATGTCCCCTCAAGGTTGTTTGCAGACTAAACAACAGCCCTGGTTTTCATCAGAAGTTGGATCTCTGTATTGTTTCCATGCTCAGGTAGGAGCCGTGATGCTTGTCATCCGGGGTTGTTTCCTGCCTTTACTTTAATCAGGCTGCCCGGAGGAGTGAGACGGTTAGACAGGGCATTCAGAGGCGGTGAGTGACAGCTGCTCTTTCCAGAGTTTCAACTCAAGGCAGAAGGAATTTGCCATTAGGATGCCAATGACTCTCCCACACCTTCTCCTTATTTAGAAAACTTAAAAATGTTTTCCTGTTCGTTAAAATGATCTGTTGTCTTATAAATGCAGTCTAAGGAATGGTTCTGATCAATGTAGACTGATTCAGTTATTCTGTCCTGATTCATCTTGGGCTTATATTTTCTAGTTTGGATGTGGAACAATCATCAAATGAGCTGTGACATAGGTGGTGGTGCTTAAAGCAGGGACTAAATAGCAATGGGATGGAATGCAGGACATAATATGAAGAGGAATAAGTTAGCGGGGGCCTGAACAGGCTGCAATGGAAAGTCCAAAACCTATGTTGACGAGTCAAGTCAGAAGGGGGCCTGATAGGACTGAATCAGTGTCAAGGAAGGACGGAATCCGATTTCCAGGCAGATGCATGGCACTGGGTCAGCCCTGGATGGAGGCATACCTCAGAGAAGTGATGGGGCCAGCCTCAGAGGATTGGCTGACAGGGGCNACAATGAGTTTATCTCTGGTTATCAATACGAGCAGATTTTATATATATATATATATATATATATATATATAAAATGCATCAAAGCGGCTCTGTTAGGTCTTTTCCTAAAACCCCGTCCCTCCCAGCAAGCGGGAGGCAGGTGACGCTCACAGGATGTTTGAGAGCAGGGCCAATGTTCTGTGATGCGTTGTCACATTTGGAAAAGAGGATAAGCTGGTCATTTGCCCCCAGGCTGTGGAAACGGCTGGGCTGTTACTTCCTCCTAGTCGCTGCCTAATGAGGCAAGAGAAGCTGCCTGTTCTACCTCCCAAGGTAAATCAAATCAGAAAATGACCATTACATTCTCTCCCAGAATCACGGGGCCTTGCCACTCAAGTAATCACACACAGAACAAAGATCTGTTTGAGAGCGGCTTGCTGGCCTCTCTGTGCCGATTGGGGGCTGGGTCACAGCTTGGTAAGACTGTCCATTTCTTAACTGACCCTGGTTCTCCAGGGTTTGCATCTGAGAAATCGGAGAATTTTCTGGAATTTCCCCTCCCCTGGCCACTAAATCTCATCTTTTGTCTCATGAAAACATTGAAAACAGCTTTTTGGAGGGTTTGTACTTAGGATTTTAGTGGGCAGCCCCACTTAACCCCCAGCTATGGCTAATGGGCTGGGGGGAGAACAGGTAGCTGGATTGAGGCCGCTCGAGTCTCCGCCGGAACCTCTGCGGGCTCCTTGCCCCCTGACAGCAGCCTTCTCCGGAGAAGAGCCCAGGGTCCCATGTCTGTGCCCCAAATTGGCAGTTGCTTTATGGTAAAAGCAGCTGCAGAGTCACCTCTGCCCACTGTCTGTGTTACCCCTCAGCTCTCTCTACTTGTCCCAGCAGCTCTGCTTCTATCAGACACATCAACTTCCATTTTATGTGTTTCTCTTTGTTTAAACTCTGGCTTTGTAGCTTTTCTCAGTGGGGGGCTGGTCAGTCATAAGCTTCTCCTCCCGCCAGAAGACTGGTAGTTTGCCCCCTGTTTTATTTATTTATTGTATAAATGGGATACTTGGCATGTCTAGTTCTGCAAATTGCTTCTTTTACTTAGAAATGTGTCCTGGGATATATTTGGACCCATTCTTTGGATCTTTAGATTTTTGCAATACAAATAATAGTCTCTTTGGATTCCATTTCTAATACATTCAGTTTTCATGGTAATATTTACACACACATTTGGTATACATGCATGGTCATCTATCATTCTGCCTCCATTCTCTCTCTCTCTCTCTCTCTCTCTCTCT
>NW_017732112.1:365286-505950 GCF_001890085.2 Hipposideros armiger | reverse complement strand
CTCTCTCTCTCTCTCTCTCTTTCTCTTTCTCTTTCTCTTTCTCTCTTTCTCTCTTACACACACACACACACACACACACACACACACACACACACACACTTTTACCTGAAACATAGTATTCCACATTATAATTGTATTCCATTTCCTTTAACACTTTCTCTTTTGATTGACATCAGGGTGATTTCATTGTTAAAAAATTTATATATTTCAGTATTATAAACAATGATAAAGCAAACAATCCTGAAGGATTGGCAGTGTGCTTAAAGTTTTAATAACTATTCTACATTGTATCTTGCCATATTAAAAACTAAAATAAAGGGTCATCTGTTTCCAGCTACATCACATGATAGTAACAGCAGGAGCAACGGAAGAGAATAAGGTCTGCAGCAGGTCTCATTGCATTTTCTGATTTCCTCTGCATGAGCTGCAGATAGAACCAACGCCTGAATAAAGACCACACAGGAGTTCTTGTAGTTATTAAAGGAGTTAGTTGGGAGAGGGAATTAAACCCAGATTATGAAGGAATATTATGTTGATGATGTGCAATGGGCCATGTAACCACCATAGTTTAAGGAGTTACGATAGCCTCGAATCATGACGTGATGCAGAATGTCAGTTTTATTTTCCCAGGACTGTACACATCTGTTTTATATAATCCTGAAATTTTCTTGGAAGCATTGTCTTCATAGCTACTTTGTGTTATATTTTACCAAAAATTATAAGTTAAATGTGCCTGGTGATAGAGATAAAGGATGTTCTGGTAGGTTTAACGTACTTTGTTCTTAGACCATGTATCAAAAGAGTTGGCATGTTTGCTGGGAGTTATACTAAATTTGAGTAAAATATCAGAGATAGAGGGAAGGGGGTAGGGAGAGAGAGAGAGAGAGAGAGAGAGAGAGAGAGAGAGAGAGAGAGAGAGACTCTCTTTAAGGAACTGGCTCAGGTGAGGGTGGGGCTGGCAAGCCTGGGACCTGCAGGGCAGGCCAGCAGGTTGGAGACCTGGGGAAGCATGGAGGTTGGCATGAGACCAGAGCAACCTGGAGGCAGAATTCTGCTTCCTTGAGGGACCGCAGTCTTTTCTCTTCAACTGGATGAGGCCCACCCACACTATGGCGTGTCATCTGCTTTACTCAAAGTCTTCTGATTTCAGTGTTCCTCTCCTTTAAAAACTACCTTCACAGTGACAGCCTAACTGGCATTTGACCAAATGCCCAGCACTGTGGCCTCGCCAAACCAACATATAAAATCAACCACCACAAACCTATAGAACAAACGAGAAAGACTTAGATATGGTTAAAGATAAGGAGTAAGATAGATATTTAAACTTCCACAACATAGATATTTAAATCTAGGTGACAGAAGATGAAAGGATAAAGGAGAAGTGGTTGGAACTGTAACCAACGGGGAGGAAAGGGTACTGTATAGGACTGAAGGACCGGGAAATAGAAAGTTACTATAAAAGTGCAGAAAATTAATAACCTAAATTTGGAAGGAAGGATGAGAAAGCAGGCTGTTGGCGTGAAGCAGAAAATCCTGATTTGTTACAGTGGCGAGTCAGCGTGCAGCTTTACAATAGTGGTGTCAGGATGGCGTTTAGATCAAGGCTTACAAGCTGCCTGACCCAGGGTCGATCTATGAGGCAAATGAAGTTTTCAGTGTTCTAAGTGTTTTTCTTAAGTGACAGTACACTCTCCATTTGTTATAATCTGCACGACTTACAGGAGTCGGGCCTCGTGTGTAGCCCACTCTAGCATTTATATCGCCTGCTTGATATCTGTGTTTACAGCCCGGATTTAGAATTAGGGAAGTATTGTCACATCTGAAGACAAACACGGTTAGATGAGGTCCCCTCTGTGGACAGGAGACAGTCATTTTACATCACACACTTTTCTGTTCTTTTTTAAAAACTATATGATTGCGTATAACTTTGATAAAAACAAGGGAAGTAAGGACATAGAGCAGAGTGCAGGGATGGGATTGTGTTCCTTAGGCAAAATGAGAATCGGTCGATGGTGGCAAAAGAGAGAAAAGTGACGGGAAAAAAAAGATTGCCATTGGGAGGTTCTTATACAAAGACCAGTACTGTGATATCTTGGGACTTTCCTTCCAGGCTTGGCCTCATGTCAGTTACTAGAAGGGAGGTTTCTGCAGCTGTGGGTCACTGTTTGTCCTTGAAACCTGGCTGTTGGCTGCTCTTTAAGTCATGAGCAGAGAGCACGCATCCTCTTCAGGGAAACACAACTGATTGCTGGACTATCATTGGCCTATTTATAACTCAGAGTCCATGGCTTTCAAACCTGTCGATTCCTTGGGGTTACGTGGTGAACCCATGAAAAGTCTCCTACTAGAACTTGAGACTTCTTTTGTTTCAACAATACAGTTACTAATCAGCATTTGTGAAAAATGTACAATTCATTCAAAGAGTATTACGTAAAATAATGCTTCCCTTATCTTGAGGATAAATCTAGTCAACTAATTCAACTTAGCTTAATTTAAAAATATCGATAAGAAAATCTTAATGCTAAACTATTTATTGATACTACCATTTGGAGACATTTTGTGATAACTCAAGCATGATGAGATAATGTCACTAGCAATAACCCAACAGCATGGAATTAGGCAGAGAGTGAAATGTAAATGTTAAATTGATAATAAATTCACTATGCCATCAGTGATATAACTCTGTATAGAGTGATATTAGTAAGTGATATGTAATAAGTCTGTATAGAGTGACATTTTAAAGCATTTCCTAACGTGAAATGCTTCTAATTCTCAGGAAATCATTTAATGCTACAGTTTTATAATGGGGGTAATATTTTGAAAATTATTAATTGGCTTTTTTCTTACTGTATTGTTAGTGCAAGTCCCTTTAGAGGAGTGATACTTGTCTTCTGGCTTTGTGGGATTGCAACAAAACAGTAAGATGGGGGAGAGTTATTCCTGAGAAGCGATTTTCTAAATTCCTCTATCCCTATGTCAGCATCTCACCATCCAAGCCAGGGGACCCCGCCGCACTTAGGGGCCTCCATAAGACGTGTGTGCAGAGTTAATTTCTCATCCCATTCCATTTTGTACCACAAATGGATGTAATTTGTTCTCAGCAAGTCATTGATATGCAGTCATTCACTGTTCAAGGACAAAACAAAGTAGTTAATTAGTTACAGTGCTTTGCTACACAGAACAGTGAGCATCTCCAACTTACCTTGTCTAGAAAAATTGTAGAGCTTTTCTGGGTGCCCCAGCACTGCGTATTGCCAGTTGTTAAGGTGAAGATTAAAGACGAAGTTTTACTGTTGGGCGTCCATAGGGAGAGTATGAGTTGTGGCCCCCAAGGTAGACTGTATGTGGAGGGCTTTACTTGGATCCTAATCATAGATGCTAACATCATGTTCATTTAATTTACAAACAAAGAGACAGAACTAATTATGAAAATCTGAAAATTACCAGCTTCTCATTTTAGGCAATGTTAATACAACATCTTTATTGGCTTATCATTGACTTTTCAAATTAGTAGCTGAATTTAGTTGGTTTCTCTTTTTATCTTCTCCATCCTTCCCTCCTCTTATCAAGCTCTGTGCTTATTTCCCTTCAATTATTTACCTTATAATGGTTTTAACATCAGTTTTTGCCTTAGAATGAATTTCATTAGAATTTGAAAAAAATGGTATCATTTCTTATAAATTTATTAAATAGAATTCTTTTCATTGGTTATCCTGACGTTCAGTTCTAGCTGCTCACTTCTTTCCCTTTAATTACCAATTTTCAGATTGAGGAATTGGTTTAACAGCCTCTTGAATGGTGAACAAAATGAGATTTTTCTGGCTTTTGTGAGTCATTATGGGTTTCTGCATGTCCATAGATTTAAGGTGTTACACTCTCCTTTTCCTTCTCATGTTTAAATTGTCATTACTTCAGCCACTGGGAACCCCTTCCATCTGACTACTATGCCATTTTGACATAGCATTAAAAGTTTCTTTGTTTTCTGACTCATTAAAACGCTCTAAGCTCACCTTTTGCCTTCCCTGCCCTATGTGTAAAAGCAGCCATTTATCCCCAAAAGCTCACCCTTCATGTGAAAGTTAGTAGAGCTGAATCTGTGTGAGGGGTGGTCATTGTTGCTGGAGTGACATTGCTTAGCTAGCGTTTAATGGAAAAGGGTCAGAAAAGAGACACTTTAGAAGAGATACTGTCATATATTTTATGTTATATGGTATATTTGCTATGTTTCTTTGTATGATGCATTTTTTTAAATCTTTTACTTTAAAAACAATCATTGGGTATTTAGGAGGGTTTGTACTTTTTTTGATGGTTAACTTTGTGCTTATCTCCTTTTCAGTGCCCATTGTCCCATGTTTTTAATGTAACCAATGATAAAAGTGAACTGGCATCTTAGGATGTCTAACCATAGAGCTGGGAGGACTATGGGCAGAGCTGGGCTCCTTGTTAACTCTCTAGTCCTGACTTCCTGTTAAACTTTGTGGTAATTTCTGGGGAGGGATTTATATAGAGAGGCCATTCTTTATGTAGAGAGGCCATCCTGGGAAAGCCCCCCTCCCCCTTTCTCTCTCTCTCTTTTGCACATGTGCAGCTGGTTGGAGCTGGTTGGGGATGTGCGTTGCCACACTGCTGTGGTGGTTTTGTTTCTTTTTCTTTTTCCAAATAAACCACTCTTGTGGGGACTGCTTGGAGAATTATTTTGTCCAGTCGACACCATCTACCATCTTGTTTGTCAGTCTTTGGTAGCATATTTTAATTCCCACCCTTTGCCTATACAACAAGCAATGAGCTGTTCTATTTTCTTCTTTCCTGCTTATTTTTCTTCCATTTTTAGTTGCTTTATTTCTGTTTATCAGATCATATAATGCATGCTACTTATATAACTTATTATGCATCCCCAGTACTTTTCAAATAAATGTCCTTCAGTTAATTCTGTTGCACAGTCAAACTTGGAATCTATCTTCCTAGAGGCCCTTCTCCAAGTTGAAATAAAATCATTATTCAGCCCCTGGAGACATAATCTTCAAATAAGATAATTTACCTTATATCTACCTAATTACACAGTCATATAGCTCACATCTTGTCCAGAAACAGATTGTAAGAGACTTACTGCCAGGCAAAAAGTGAGTAAAGAGACATTCCAAGGCACGTATTGCTATGTGAATGTAGTAAGTCTGAAGAAATAGTCAAATCTTAGTGAAGAAACTGAGAGTCACATAGCATAACCCAAGTGAATTCAGGTGCCTTAGAATCTCAGTCACATGTATATTGATTAATAAGGGGGACAAACAGAACAAATATTTATTGAGCTTAGGATTTGTTCTAGGTGCTGGGAATATAGAAATGAAAAAGACTTACAATATCCATAGGTTAGTAAAGTTTATATTCTAGTGAGGAGACAGATAATAAATACTTAAATAGATAAATAGCTCATAGGAATCATTTTAAGAACTAATGTGGAGGAGTAAATAATAAAATACATTGGAAAGAAAAGGGTGAAAATAATTGGTGTACGTAGAAAGTATTTAAAAATTTTAAATGTTCACTTCTATGACTAAAGCTGTACTGCTTTGAACATAATATCTGAAATGTCTATGTCATTTTGCTTGCAGAAATATTCTTCTTGAAAATTTTTTCATTCTTCTTTTACTTTTTTGGCAAACAGTAATTGACTGTCCAGTGTATAGTTGACATTTTCATTTGATTCATCCCTTTTATTTTACATTTTTTTATTGGTCAATACAAATCTATATCATTTACATATTATGCAAAGGAAAAGTAGTAACTGTATTGCAGAATTGGCAATAAAGAGAAAAGCAAAATGTGCTTTTCTCTTTCTGCTACTTGAATTTGCTCATAAAAAATCACATTGAGAAACTTAATTGCCCTTTCTTTCTCTATGAACAATTAAAATGATTTAATACGACCACACCACACCTAATTACAATGGGTAAGGCTTTGAATGACAAAGGATAGGAAGAGTGAATTCAATTTCATGGTTTAAGGCTGGCTATTTGTTTTCAGTAACTTCTTGGTGATACAAGGCTAAAACACTCAATATTATTCAGTCACGTTGAGCTTTTTGTTTTATTGAGATTATTGATGTAACATACAGCAAAGCCTGGGCAGAAAATAGCCTAATGAAGGCAGCTTTCTCTCAGGACTGCTGCTCGGTTTGGCTGTTATAACATAGTAGATATACTGAATTTAGGCATCAATATTTATTATAACATTATTTATAAGATGTTCTTTAACTTGGGACCTTATAGCCATTATAATATGATTTAATATAAATGGCTGACTCAAACCCTATAGTAATACATTATACAATTTATATACAATGAATTATAAAAGATATAGAGTGGATTCTAACCACGTATGAGTTCCAGGCTGGGTCCTTGTTTCTGAAAAAAATCAACAGGAGCTAGACTTAGGATTTTCTTTAGGGCTCATGTAAAGCCGCTGAAAGTTTACTGTGTGTACAGAGGTCACACATAACAAGTGTAGGGCAGCCTGTTTCCTGTCTCCAGCCTCTCTTCACTTGGATCCTGAGCTCAAGGACCTGGTCTGATGGGCGCTGCTGACTGGTGGACGTGATGGGATGGCTCCCCTCAGAGTCCTCCTGGGTGACCAGTTTACTCTGGGGCCATTCCTGTTAAGGGGGCACAGCCAGGTGTCTGTCCCTGGACAGTCAGATGCACCACATTTCCTGTCTGTGTGATTTGGGGTAGGAGTTAAGCTTTTAATACTAAACTCTTATATGTCCTAAGTCCATTATGAAGAGGGCCATGTTTGTATAATGAAAGATTCTTTAAACTCCTTGTCTTTTTGAATGAACCAAACTCAATATCAGCACAGGTAGGGAACTTTTATGACAACACATATACAAAGGAGAAAGGCAATACATCAATATGACAAAAGTGGACTAAATTCCATTGGATAGTAACAGCTGAGAAGTAATTGTAAATGTGTCCTGAAACTTAAAATTGTGTATCTTTAAAGTTTTATCCCAAAATAACAAATTTGTCCCAAAATAACAAGAATGTTTCTTCTGTAGTTTCAATTATAATTGATTACCAAAAAACTACTGTTTTATATACCACCAAGCAGCAAAGATAATAATTTAACCAGTCCCAAGTAAATGTGTTGTGCTTGTTTAATAAAGTTTGTGTCTCTAAATAAAACACAGATCATTGTCACTATAAATATTTGGGGAATGCAGATAGAAGGAGAAATAATATCTATAATTATATTTCTCATGAAAAACTTTGTTAATATTTTGTCATATATGCATCTGGTTTTTTCTACATAGTAAAGATAATACATGTATAATTTGAGCTTTTGTAATTTAATTTAGTGTCACACCAGAGACCTTTCCTTGTGTTTAGTCCATGTGAATTTTGAGAGGAATTTATTATAGTTGCTAACTTATTCCTTTATCCCTTCAATGAAAAGCAGAAGCTAATCTCAAGAGAAATATGGGTAGCAAACCGTCTCTGGTGTATAATGTGGGTAAACAAAACACAAGAATTAATAACAATAAAAACAATATGTGCCTTGAAAATCAGAAAAAAAACGCTCACTAACAGAACAGAACCCAAAGGCCTATAAGGTGATTTTGAGCAGTCTCTGAAGCAACATTAAATGGCTTTTGCACTATCTTATGTTTTAATATCAAAGCCATGGCACTGGTTGGACCATATAAAGTAGTTAATACTATATAACAAATAAACAGGATGAATAGTCACAATCTTTAGAAGATGATTTTGCTATACAATGTTTAAAATACAGATGGAAGAGGTAGGAAAGAAATCAATGAATTCATATATTTGATTCTACTGTTGTCAATGCATTGAACTTCTAAATATTAAATCTGACTTCAGGACACTGAATGACAATGGCATTAAAGATCACGGCAACATCAATATTCAGGGATGTAAGATTTTGGGTAAAGCATCTCACTAAGTGAGATTACCATTTGGTTATCTGTTGCTTAGCTATTCAGCACATTTGTATTACATGATTTTCTTCTTTGACCAAAAAACAACCATAAATATGGGACCAAATGTTTTCAGTTAACTTTGTACATAGCAAAACACAGTACCTCTGTTGTTGGTAAAATCTAGGAATATAATCAGGTCAAACAGGTAAGTAGGATTGTTGTAATAAGTGGGAGAACAAAGAAAAGCAAGCCTAAGGAGAGAAAGGATGTAGGAAGTTGTTTTTGTAAAAGCAAAGTGTCTCGCTCAGATGAACTGGAGAGGATTCGTGCTTCTAGTAAAGACGCACATAGCCTGAAACTGGAAAACTCAGGATCTAAGGCAGCCCAGCAATCAGCTGCTCCAGCATGACCCATCTGGTTCCCTTTGTGTGTCTGTTTTGTTCTCACCTCTGAACTCGTTACCTCAGTTACCATCCTATTGTTTCCACTTCCGTATGACTCTCTGCTTTGAATGCGTTTGGCTTCCTAGGGGCTCCGCTTGCCCTTTTATTTTTGTCTCCATGATCCATCATCTCTTTGTTTCCCAATCCTGTCTTCCCGTCAGAGGACGACGAAGGGCCAAAATCACATTTTAAAGACTGGCCACACAGATGGCAGGTTTGTTGGTCACCATGCTTGGGTCAGAGGCCAGACCTGGCTAGCCAGCCATTCCCAAAGAGGACCCCGTGAGAGACACAGCTATGGTAAAATCTTAGAGCCATGATGGGCTGTCTGCATAAAGACATACAGGAAGGCAAACCTGTAAATAAGGAACAGAAGCCAGTATGGAAGCAAACAGCAGGTGCATTATACTTATTATATATGTAAGAAAGTGATGTTGTGGTCAAACACATCAATTTTTACTGTGCAGTGCACAGACTCTTAGGAGACTCCCAGTGATCCTCACCTCCTGGTAGTCATGGTCTTGTAGAATTCCATGCCCTTGAAAGTGCGTAGGGCTGGTGACTTCCTTCTATAAGAGAATATGGTGAAGGTGGAGGGATGTCACTTTGGTTAATACAATATATTATATAAAAGTTTGTCTGGCTAGCAGCCTCACCTTAGGGACTCTGTCTCCCTTCCAGCTTTGATGAAACATTTGGCAAGGTTGGGGTCCCATGTGGTCAGGAGCTGTGAACACCTCCAGGAGCTGTGGGGACCTACATAGAGCCAGCAGGGAGCCACGGCCCTTGGTCCTACAGCTCCAAGGAAACAAAATCTGCAACAACCCGAGTGAGAAGTAAATGAATCCTTCCCCACTTGAACCAACAGATGAGACCCAGCCCTGACTGCAGCCTTGCAGAGAACCCAGCTAAGCCATCGTAAATTGTTGACATGCAGGGAATGTCATCTAATACATTGTGTTGTTTCAAGCCACTGAGTGTGTGGTAAGTTGTTATGCAGCAATAGGTGACAAATACATGCTGTCTCATTGTTTAAAAGGCAGAAGAACTGATGTAAGTTGGATGCTGAGAATTTCAGGATCATAGCCATGCCAGCAAAGCCAGGGTACCTATGCCTTTCCTGTCATTTGTAAGCTGGACATCTATCACTTTCCCTCTGACTGTCCTCTCCATTCACCATGCCTCCCCACCCTGCTTACAACCCACAGGCTGGCCCGTACGGATCTCTCTCTGGCTTCTGGTTCCATTTAGGTCATGGGAGTACCAGCGAAGGCCTATTGGCTTGGAGGAGAGTGAATCATTTATTTCTTTGATTCCCTCCCTGCCAGGTCTGAGCAGGTCAGTTGTGGACCTTAGGTGACCCTTCCCAAACAGCTCCCTTTGGGTTGGGTACCTCACCCTAACATGTTGCCACTTCAGGCCAGCGATGGTGATGGCTGTACCACAATCTGCACCACACCCTCCACTCAGCTTCCTCCTTTGCAAATAATGCCTTGATTAAACTAAGATGGAATCATCCAATTTGAGTGCATCACCTGTTTTCTGATAAATAGCACAAAGTTCCACACTGTTCTGTACGACATTGTCCAGAATTAAAAGAGGGATGCCTGCACATATAGACCCTGGATTGGAAGAAGCACCTTGTAAGGGTCATTCGTGATCTGACAGACTTTACAACTACATAGCTTTACAACTATGGTGTGGCAAGGAATGGACAGGAAGTGCCTTCCTGGGGACCCCATTTGTAGGTTGCAGGCCAAGATGAAGAGTGTGACAGGCTTCGGTTGTCCTGCATGGAGATCACTCCATTCTTTATTAAGGATATTGAATGCAGACTGACCAGGGTTAAAAGAGAAAATGTAAGATATTTTCCAGACTCTTCCGGAAAGGAGAGACACCCCCTGTCTGGCCCGCAGAGGTACAGAGCTGCATGGAGAATTCTGAGATTCATTTCTTTCTTTCAGAGCTTTGAAACCAAATGTTAATAAAAAATTGTTGGATGTCATGTGCAACATTCTAGTTCAAATGTGTATGACAGAGATGAGTCTGGGAACTCAACATAATACCTAGATTTTAAATCTAGAATTGGGCTTTTTTATAAGTTCGCAATAGACAGGAATAAGAAAGATCATCTGAGAACAGAGCCCTGGTGCCATGGGGACGAATGCAGCTCCCCAGAGTGGCACAGCTGTGGGGTCTGGACACTCGGAGAATGTTTGTGGACAGAATTAGAAAGTCAGGGAAGCAGGGTGGCCGGGAAGATGGGTCTCCCCTGGCCCCGCTGCCCTCACACAGGGGCTGTTAGTTCACCTGACCATAGAATGTCGAGCTGGGAGGGAACTAAGGGCTCTTCTATACCATTCTCTTCTTTTCCACATGAGGAAATGAAGCCACTGAAAATAATATGGGGTTGCCTCAGCTCACATCGTATGTGTGTGGGTTTAAGCCTAACTTTCTATTTCCAAGCAGATTCTTCTCCATCTACATGGCTGGACCTTTACACACAAAAAATTTTTTTTTAATTAAAAAAAAAAACACACTCAGAAGCACAGGTTAAACTCAAACTAGCTTTCATGCTGTCTCCTTGTGCTCCTGAAATCTGTGAGGGAAGAAGGGGGGGAATTCTTAGCTAAGGGGGAGAATAAAATGTCACATTTGTCACCTCCCCAGGCAGGGTGCAGCCCACTGCAATGTCACAGAAAGTGTCACAGTGACCAGTGGGGGCCTGAGGGAACCCATGCCTTCCTGTTCCTTGGAGGGAAAAAGTACCTGCTCCGGCCAGTATTTTGTCCTTGGAGAGATGGTAGCTGGGGCTCATGTGAGAATAGTCTGGAGTTTTTCTGAACATGGCCTGACAGTGAGGACCAGGCTGCCCTGGAAAATGAATTAACCAATAATTTCTAAATACACTCCTAAATCCTTCTCATACATCTAGATTTCAAATACTATTTGTGTTTCAGATAAAGCTGCTGAGTTTTAATAGTTACTGGAGCAAGTGCTATATCTAATAGTAATATTAATACCCAATTTGTTCTGAGTACCAAAAAAAAAGATGTGTTATGAAGTGGTAATTTTAGGTAAGGTTTGCAACACTTTTCCCTGAATAAGGAGCCCAAAAGCACTTCCTCATGACATAACCCCACACACATGCACTCAGACACACACTCACAAACACACTTACTACCCCTCCCACATACACACACATACATGCAAGCACATACACACTCACAGAGATGTCACACACCCCTCTCCCATACACACACACACACACACACACACACACACACACACACACCAAACTAACAACACATTGGACCTATAGTTCAGTGCTCCTTTCTCAATGCAATGTTGTTGCTCATGCATGAGGAAAAGCAGTAAAATACTCTTTTCTTTGCCCAAACTATATTTCCAGATGAGGTGAATTATTAGTTTCCTATCTCAGTCTACAGCCTTATCTATGTAAGAAATAACAGTTTCTTGATTTTTAAAAAGATCAGTTTAATTTTTATCATGTGCTCACATATCAGGGCTGGTAGAACTTTCCCCTGGGGCTCCCCTCATTCCTGGGCACTGGGGGTGCCTGTCCCTGTTTCTTCTAAGATGTCACCATTCTCCCAGGTCCGACCTTCTCCGAGGTCACAGCTGTGCCATCCTTCATTCCTGTCTGCAGGACTCTTCCGCAGAGGCCCTCGGCTACTCCAGGGGGCGTCACGGGTACTGGGTGTCCTTATGCCTCCCCGCTCCACATGGGGGCACAGGAAGTTTGGTGCCTGTCTTAGGGCCGTGTGCCTCTGTTCTTCACACTGCCATTTCTCTTCTAAGGCATTTCACCTGGGAATAAGCTCATATAGTCCTCAAAACTTTCTGTGCTTCTGTGAAACCCCACATTCCAGGAGCAGGTGTTGGGCCCCTTCTCAGAGTCAAGCACCCCGTGCATCCTCAATAACCATGCTCTCCTCAACCCTGCCCTGACCTGTGGGCCTTTTATTCTAGTTGTGGAACAGAAGCCTGGCCCTCACTCGTCAGATAGTCTCCAAAATCTATTTTCCATGCCCTGAATCCTTTACTAGGGTTTAGACTTTTGAAAAGTGAACAGTGTCTTCTCCATCTGTTCTGTTCTCCCTACTCTGAGGTGGTGAACGCATGGCTCTGATGCGTTAGACGAAGAGCCGGGGTCAAAGGCAATGCCAAGAACAGACCTCTTTGTTAATGTTTCTAAAACGCTGCGTCACCACTGATGTCTTAGCAAAGGCATCTTACTGTGATAAGTTCAGATGCTCAACTCAAAAACCAGTCTACACTAAAAATGAGGTTTATAAAACCTTCAGAGTTAGACGCCTCAGTATTTTAGATTGGAACATGAACTTGAGGTTATGCCATAGGTTTATCTCAATGTGGGCATTCAGTGAGCACCTTCAACTCATAGCCCACAAAGCTTATTTTCTTTGCTCCTTCCATAACCCCTGTACAACAATCTCCACCTGTCTCCTTCTAGGGGCTCCAGTGTAACACACAGGTCATAAAAATCAATGCATCTCTAACTGAGAGCTCTGATGATTATGTGGGTGTCACCAGCATCTGCCATGCCATGACAGCAGATGTTGTCCTTCAGGGGAAGCAGAGAGTAAGGAGGACTCTGAGAGATGTGAGAGGGAATGAAGGGGTGATGGTGAAGGGGATTAAGGGGACCAGAGTCAAACCCGAAGAAAGGGAGTGTCCTAGGTGCAGAGGCAGAGACAATTTCAAGGAAAACGTTCACCAAATTCTTTTAAAACAGGAATTTAAAAAAAATAAGAATTCATGTGACTATTTGACAAGTAGGCTGTGACTGGTGATCTTTGTCAAGCCGTTTCATTGGGAATGTAGAACGCAGAAGACGCTGCCAGCTGAATGAAAGGGAGCTCAGGAAGTGGGTACAGTGAGGATAGGAGTTGGGACATTTCGTTACTTCTAATTTTTAAATATTAGAAAGACCCAGGAGAATTGATAGGCAGAGGAAAGAGACCAGAACAGAATTCGGATTGCAGTTAAAGATGAGACATTAATGGGAATAGGACTGGTGGAGATCACCAAGGATGACGTGAGGAACCAGCTTTCCCAGCACAATCTCTTTGGTGTCATATATCATTCATTCATTCATTCATTCATTCATCAAGCATGTATTAAGTACCCATCCCATGCCATTTTAGGCATTTTTTTTAAGTTAAGATCTTATCTCCATAGAGCTTCAAAACTTAGTCATTAAACTTTAGTGAGGAAATGGACAGAAAAACAATCACAGAGCAGTGTGATAATTTCAGTAAAAAGGGTAAAAAGCAACTGATTGTCATGGTGGGTGACAAAATAATTTGCAAAGGAGGCAAACTTTGAACTGAAAAGTGACGGGTGAGTTTAAAATGTCCTTTGGGCCTGAAGAGGGGGTATCTGGAGGTGTGTACGGGGCCCAAGCCATACGATTAGTTGGTCTGTGAAGAAGTCAGCATTCTGTGTCAGGCAGTGATTCGTCTTTCCCCTGATATCTCCAACTGCAGTATCCATTTGGACATTACTTAACAAAAATTAAATCTATAACCAAGAACAGTAAAAAGAAGGTAAAAGAAGGAGAAAATGAGTAATTTTTCTCCTGGCAAGAGATCTTACAGAATTGTTATCTTGGGTGAAGTAAGAAACCTGGTCTATTTACACTTTTAAACTGAGCTGACAGCTTTGCATGCTGCCTTCAGTAAACAACATACAGATCTATAAAATATTTAAGAGCTTCACACAGGCATGCCTTCTCTGGACTTTTCTACCTGGGAAAGTCCCACTTGTGCTGAAAATCCTGTCAAGTTTCGGATCTTCTTTAAAGGATATGTTGTTCCTGGCAGCCCACAATGGCTTTTTCAATTCTGTTTCTAGCAGAGCTTACTTTCATTGTTATTTTTAATACTCTCATTAACTCAATATGTTTATGTGTTCATGTTAAGACACTCTTCCACGGTGGCCATTAAATGCATTGGTTGGCTCATTGGTGGGTTGGTATTGGGTAGTAGCATCTTAAAGCTACTACTGAAAGCATGTTAAACATGTATTAATTAGAGTCCAATGATATTGACTTGAATGTCAAATTATAAACATTTCCTTTTCACTGATATGATGTGACTTAATTCTGTTAAAATGCTATCTCCAAATAAGTAAGACTTGTGTACTCAAGTTCCATCTCTGTGCGTCCGTGTGCAAGTGTGTGAACTATTGTCTTGATTTCTTTCTTCCATCTCCCAACTTTCCTGTTCTTAGCTAACAATTAGCACCATCAGTTGACAAATCAGAAGAATCAGCCTTTTAAGAAGCAGTCACCTTGTATTGGCCGGAACACAGACAAAGGGCTTAAATATTCCAATGTCTAATTCTTGTCTTTCTTACCTCTCATTCACTAGTATATTTAGTTCTCAAATTTAGAGTGCATAAAAATCACTCAAGGTGCAAATAAAAATGCACAGCCTTGGGTAATGCCTTGCTGTTCTGATTCTTAGTTGTTTTTGTTTGTTTGTTTTTAAATAGTTTTATTGGGGAATTGGGGGGTGGGAACAGTGCTGGGGAATTGGGGGAAGGGGAACAGACAAGTTGCTGTCGTTTTGTTCTTCAGTCTAGTTGTGGAGGACCTTGCTTCACTGGCCCAAGTTGGCACCATCATTGCGCTCTTCCCGGGAGAGGCAGATCAGTCGCTGGCTTCTGGATGGCCGCTCACTGCGGCTGCTGGCTGCTCACGCTGGATGCTGGTGACACACGGTAGCCCATGGCAACCCACTGCCACAGGGGCTGCAGCCTACGCCGTCGCCGGCGACTCATGGCAGCCCAGCTCCAGGTTGAGCTATTGTTCAGCATCTTAGCTGTGGAGGGCAATGTCACTGGCCCTCATATGTGGGATCCGAACCGGGGCCCTCTGGCATCCCAAGCCAGTTCTTAACCATCGCGCCACTCGGCCGGCCCCTGATTCTTAGTTTTGAAGAGCAGTCCTGGAATCTGAATTTTTTTAAATGTCTTAGAATTCTGATGTGGTCAGTCCAGAGCCCATCCTTTGTGGTAACGGTTCCATCTGTTTCTTATTTCTTCTGGAAGAACTCCCGGGTGGACCCTCAAACCCAAGATACCATTTCAGTTCTGTGGATTTCACTTAAAAAAATCATCAATTTCATTCTTGAGACTTGAAAGAAAATGGGATCCTATGTGTAAATACCACCTGTGTTCCTCTTGCTGTCCACTCACCAGTCCAGCAATGTTTGTATCTGTAGTCATAGTTTGATGTCTAGCTCGTTGAAAAGAGCATAAAGAACCACTGTGATGAGGGGGAGACAGAGTGGGCTTGGCAATGCTTGTAAAAAGGCAGTTGAGGTAGTATTCTTAAAGATTATGAGTGCTGTACACCTGAAACCAATATAAAATAATATTGAATGTCAACTATAATTAAAAAATACATAATCATGGAATGTAAACTACAGCATAGGGAATATAGTCAATGGTATTGTAACAGCTATATACGATGTCAGAGGGGTAGTAGGCTTGGTGGGGTTATCACTTTATAAGGGGCATAAATATCTAATCACTATGTTGTTTTGTATACCTGAAACTAATAAAACATAATAATAAAAGTAAAGATTGTGAGCAGCTAGCTCTGTGTGCTTTGGTGAAAGTGCATTATCTAAAGAAATGCACACCCCTAGTTGTAAAGGTATAAAAAACAAAATCACCTTTACAGAAAATTATGTCAAATGGAATTTGAAAAGTACACATAGTCTTGGAAATCTCTTAATAATTTTAATCTCAAAGATGTTTTTTCAGTTTACAGGGTAGGAGAGTCACGTTGTGCCTTGAACAAGGAAAGCTACCTTTCAGAGGAATAGATTTCTAGTAAGTAGCCTTTACAAATATATATCTTTATTGTGTTCCTGAAACCAACACAGATGCATTTTAATAGTAAAACGATGCAGTATAATTCTGGAAATGACTGTTGGACAACTCAGAATCTTTTCTTTATGTTATGAATTTAGAACTCACAGAAAATATTTTTCTTAAGTGTCTTCCTCACAAGAAGCCCTTGAAGAAAATGTAGCTTCTAAAATATTGAGAAGTGCAGATAATTCAGTGTCTGGGGATTCAGTGGAGAAGAGATGATTAGTGCTTATCAGGAAAAGAGTCCCTAAATTAAAGAAATTGGGGCAAAAAGATGGATATCTAATGCCACATCCAAAGAAGGTGGACTGAGTTTATTTACAGGTGAAAAAGGGATGCATGGAAGCCAATACGGTCTTCACAGAGCAGCTTAGAGTCTTGCACTAAGGAGCCATCTTCCTGGGCATGGTGTCAGGAATGGTATGCATTGACAGGGACTCATCAATTGCATTTATTTTCATAGCATTCTACTTACAGTAGAGTGAAGAAACCGAAGTTCTGCAGCATGTGTAAACAATGCCCTGTAGATAAGGGGGCATCTCACAGTTGGAGTTCCTCTGCTTGTGTGATTCCTGGGTCCCTGAGGGTTAGAAAGCACCAGTAAAAGTTTTCTCGTTTTCATAAATCTATACAAGCTTATTGAGCACACAGCATGTTCAAACATAGAATGCAGTTGCCAAGAAAACAGGACTTTGTTTTATTCACGCTTGAATCTCCAGTGCCTAGAACCATGTTTGGGATATACTAGTTGCTCAATAAATACCTGAGCACTTGAGTGAAGTGATAAACACTGAACTATATGCTGTGGCGGAAAGAAGAGGTTTAAGGACATACGGTTCTTACCTCCTTGAAGCTGCTGCTCTTATTTGTAGGAAATGGAATGACTGAAGGTGGGTCACTTTTGACGAGTGTGCTCATGGTTTCGCTATAGCGACTGCAGCTTTTCAGCTTTTCATGTGCTCTTGGATTACCCATGGATAAGCAGCTTCTTCTCTGTCACTCCCCAGCCTGGCAGCATCTATCCATCTTTGCTTACTGTGGAACGAATGAAAATGAGATTCGGGTCCAGGATGCATCCGTTGGAGATGCTCAGATAGGCTGTGCATGTTGATAAGCCCGTTTTCAAGTCTTGTTAAATTCAAAAATAAGAGTCAGCATTGAGAAAGATATAGCAATCACACAAATTTCTTCCATTCCCATGGATGATGGTATTGCCCTGTAGGCATTTATATGGAGTAAAACAATTTCTCTTCTCATAAAAAATCATGAGCTCACGTATAAATTGAGCCATCACACTTTGCTGTGCCAATGGCACTCCGTGCAGTAAGTGTGTGCTAGACGTTAATGACGCTGCTGCTATAATGCAGCCAGGAAATAATCGTGGAAGCGTGAGTGCCTGGTTTCGTAGAAGTAAACACTCTCCACATTTGAATGCTAACTGGCATTACTGCTGGAGAGTGGCCTATATTTACGTTATATTTAGAAAGAAATACATGTGTTTTGTTCTTAAGGGGGTTCTTGTCAGCATTCCTGCCCGATTTCATTAATCCTGATGCATTCATAAAAGGTATTTGCCTTAAATAATGGAAGAAAACCCAGTGTGGAAGGAAGAGAAACAGTTCTAACAAAGTTAAACGTAGCCTCATCTCTCCTTCAGCTTCGAGCAAAAATTATTTGGCACCAGCCGAGGCTAGGAGGATTGGATTGGTATAAAGTGGAAAGAGCCATTTTTAAAAAATTGTAGTAAAATAGACATAGCATACAATTTATCATCTTGACCACTTTAAGTGTACAGTTCTGTGGCCCCCTTAAATAACAGCTCCCCATTCTCCCTCCCCCACCCCCTGACACCCAGCATTCTACTTTCTGTCTCGGGATTTGACTCCTATAGGAGCCTCATATATGTGTAATCACATACTTTGTCCTTTTGTGACTGGCTAATTTCACTGCAGCGTCCTCAGCGCTCATCCATGCTGTAGCTGTGTCAGAATACCCTTCCTTCTAAGGCTGTATAATATTCTTGTATTATTATTGTTATATCCATACAACAGGTATGGATGGACCCCATTTAGTTTATCCATCCTTCCATTGAGGGACACTCGGGTTGCTTCCACCTCTGGCTATTGTGAGTAATGCTGCTGTGAACATGGGTGTGCAAATGTCTGTTCGAGTCGCTATAAATACCCCGGAGTAGAATTGCTGGACCATATGGCAATTCTATTTTTAATTTTTTGAGCAATCTCCATACTTCTCAAAGCAGCAGGCAGAGCCATGTTTGAGCCCCAGACAAGCAGTTTTATAGTTCTGGTCCATGACTGCTTGGAATCACTGCTGATGTTACCTCTGGTTTTGCCTGGAGCACAACATCACATCTTTATTTTCTTGATCTGAAGGACTCTTTCGCTTTTTAAATGAAAAATTACAGGTAGTTTATAAGTTTCTGTGGAGCATGCTAGTTTCAAGGTAATACCCTTGAAAAAGGGTTAAAAATGACTGAGGGTAAAGCTTACTTATTGCCATGATATTACATCACCTTTTATGAAAATACTCAACAATATTGAATGCCTACTATGTAACTGGGATTTTTAAATGTGGAAAATGTATTCTGTATTGTGTTTTAAAGATAATCACCTAGATGCATTTATTTTATTTTTACTCCCATTAATATTATGCTTACACATAATGTTCTAACTTAAGAAAACAAACAAACAAAAAAAACCACAAGGTCATATATTACAAGGTATTATTACAAGGTTATTTTAAAGAGCTTACAACATATTAATATATGATCAGAGGCCACAATTAGGTTAATTTTCAAGGTATATATGAACAAATGCAACTTTTTGTGAAAAAAGATGTATTTTGATTGTCATTCAAATTTCTTCTTTGATCCATAAGTTATTTAGATGA
Source organism: Hipposideros armiger (assembly GCF_001890085.2). NCBI lineage: Eukaryota > Metazoa > Chordata > Mammalia > Chiroptera > Hipposideridae > Hipposideros > Hipposideros armiger. The sequence goes on along the minus strand of NW_017732112.1, from coordinate 486,729 downwards.
ATACTTTTGATTTTTAAAATCTTATTTTGTTTTTATTTTAATATTGTTAGCTTCAAGTTTAACTGCATTTGGCCAAACAAAATGGATTGTTAAACACAAATTCTTTGAAATTTATTGAGACTCCTTTTATGTCCTAAAACAGTGTTAAATTCTCAGTGGAGTCAGTTTTTGATATTTTTCTTCAGCCCAGAGCTTATGTTGAAAGCAGTTTCCTATCATTTTTGCAGGTGAGACACTTTTTTTTCCTTCCTCACTGTTTCATTGTAGGTATAAAAATTGCAAGCTCAAGATTTATATGGAGATATAATTTCCAGGTCCCAACATCATGGGTGCCCAAGATTCTGCGTTCTGTTCTCTGAGTGGTCGTGTGGTGGTAAAGTCCTGAACCTTAAGCTTCTGACATTGTCACATGTCCCAGGACAGTGATAGCTGCATGCTAAGTCACCACTTTATTTTCAGCTCTCTTTTCATTTCTGACCCGAGTTTTGTGTACTTACATTCATGGAAGCTCAACTATGCACTAAATGGATGTTTGTCGAAGCATGTCTGTCATCTAGATGTTTTGTAGCAGGAAGGATGATCAGAGTGTCTAGTCTACATTTCCAAAAATGGAAGATTCTTATCCTCCTAAATAAAGGCATTAGTTAGCTTAGTGCTTTGCATTGTCAAGAGTACTTATGACTACTTTTGTTTTTCACCATTGATTATTGAAAATGATTGCTTTCCATTTCAGATTTCTTCCACAAATATTTGTTAAGTTTCTACAACATGTGAGGTGTCAGTTATTGTATTTATATAATTGTGCTAGGTGCTGAGGGATAAAAATACATTAGAAACAGTCATTACTGTAAAAAGAAAGAAAGAAATGGTACAGAACTTCAATACAATTTGGTTAATGCTCAGAGGTAGGCACAGATCCTAAGAATGAGACTCTAACATGCTGAGTGTTATAACAACCAGCAGTCATCTGATTTGGAGTCTTTGTTTTTGAGGTATCCTTTAACTTTATTTTTAAATATTACTTTTGTTTACAAAACCCAAGATGAATAGATTCCACATGACAAATTACTTACAGTCATAGTCACTTGATTTTTCTTCAAGTGATGTGAATTTCAACACTAATAAAAAAGTTAGTCTATGGTAATATCACAAATCTACCTTTGATGGCTTTCTAAAATAAGAATAAAATACAGATTATCAAATGGACTATAAAACAGACTCATGCACTTTGACAGAGGGTTGGAAAACAATGTGTTAACTGACTGAGTTGTCTGAGATTTTTGTAAAATAGCCACAATAACCAGAATTTTTTGCACTTTGCCACCTATTATTAGGACCATGATGATAAGATGATCAAACTCTTAATTATGCCAAAGGATGACTGCATTGCCCCTTTGTAAGTCACACCTGAGGCTACAGCTATCTTTTACAGATAAATATTATTAAAGAAAACAGAGCTCCAGCTCCCCACTTGAACGCTGTGTCTCTACCTGATGTCCATAGTGGTTGGGTTTCTGTGCTCACGCACGTTTAGTAGTCACCTATCTAGAAGTGTTAGTTGATGCTATTGAATATCTGGATTAGAGAGAAGAGGACTGAGGGTTCAGCTCTGGCCATGGCCTTATCATTAAAGAAAAGGAGACGAAGAGGAGCCTGTGGGAAGATTGAGAGTGGTCATCAAAGCAGATGAAATCCAGGAGTGGGTGTTTTGGAAGCCTGGGAGAGAGGGAGTAGCCAAGAGTGTCACTCATGCTGGAGGTCCCGACTCATGCCAGACACCTGGCATTGACTTGTCTTCATTAGAAAATGTACAGAAGAACAGACACCCTGGAAAGTCTTTGTAAAAGTCACACTTTAACAACAACAACAACAACAACAAAAGAGTATCAAAGCAGATTAGTTTTTGACAAGAGAGATTTGGCTTGTATTGAGAGAAGAGGAGAGATGGAAGGGAGAAGGTGCAGGTATGGTTGCTCATAGGTGTCAGGAGACGGAAAGGTATTGTCACTGGAGGAATGGAACCATGACATAATGGCTCATAATTAACATCCGTGAGCAAGAAAAGTCATAAGGCTTTGATTTCCAAAGACGTATCTGCTAACCTTGTGCTATGATATGCGAATTGGAATGAAACTCCATCTCATGCTCCAACTGGGCACACACGCCCAGCATATGTCTCCTTTCCTTATCTGTTTTACTTCTATGACTGCTAGAACTGGATGTGTGTATGTTTTGTTATGTTCAACACGAAAGCAACTTATAACCTGGATGGGATCCTGTTTAACAGCCTGGTTTCCTCAAGCTACTTGAAAACATATTTTCTAAAAACAAATCCAATTTTTTTTTGGGGGGTGGCATAAAAGTCATATATTTTGCAGTCTCCAGATTTCCCCATTACATTGTGAAATTAAATAAATTAAATTCTGTAATTTTCTTTCTTTTTTTATTTTCTTTCAGCATCTCCATATTCTTCTCTGTAGATAATGCAAGACAGAATATATGAATACTCATGTATACGTGCCGTATTTTGCATGCATCCTGGAAGCATTTTCCAACTCACCATTTAAACTTTCTCTAGGTCAGTTCTGCTATTCAGCTCATCTGTTGCATTTTTAAAAAAAATTCAACCATCAAATTTTAAATTTCCAAAATCCTAATTATTTTTCTTTATATCTGCTTCCTGTGATTTTGAATGAGATTTGTCTTGACTCTCTCTGAAGACATAAATAAATTTATTTGGATGTTTCCTTCCATTTACTCTATTAACTGACTCTCCTTTTTGTTGGCCTTGGGGCTTCTCTCACAGGTACTGGTTTTCCTAAAATATTTGGACATGTTTGATTGACTGTTTCTATTTCTTATTGTCAGTCCTTCTTTGCTTGTCATTGAATGTAGGTTCTGATGACAGGAGTCTCCCTTTTGTAATTAGTTGTGGTGGAGGCCTAGAATGTGACATCCCAGGTAGGGTTCACGGTGCTCCCCAGCCCTCCACCTCAGGCCCTAGGACACCTCAGGAGACTGTCCTGCAGCAGGACGGCTGTCAGAGAACTTTATTACCTCTGGAGTTATTTCAGGCAGACTCATTCTGCTTCTCTCTCTGGTCCCATCACTGAGGCGACTTCTCCAGGGGGATTGGATTTTTTTGTACAAAGTGGTTCTGGAGGAATTAAAGTCACATGTGGGGGGTTGCTACAGCTACCTGCCATTCAGAATGGTGGAAGGGTAGAGGGAGGCTGGATTCCTTCTCCAAATGTAGTTCTTCAAGTGATGTTTCTGAGTTTTTCTCAGGCCCCACCTTGGTTTCTGCAATTTATGTATCTGAACAAAAGCTTCTCTGGAATTGTGCTTGCTGGGATATGTTGTGTTTTGTCCATTTTGGACTGTGATGTCTTATAAATGTTTATCAGTCAGATCTCATCTGCTTTCTGTGTAATAGGAATTTCTCCAAGTTACTTAATTTCTTCTTTTTTATGAGAGCATTTTTTTTTTAGCATGAATTTATCTTTTAACAAATACATTTACTATCACGTCATAGGATTTGTGGTGGGAAGGGAAGTAGATCATGGGCTCTGAATATTCTCAAGTGGAGAGTGACATTTAATTGGAAGATAAAAATAAGGTCTGAGTTCTATTAATCAAATGTACAAAATTCAATTAACCCATTTGCACCAATAACAATAGCCACTAACCTGTATTTAGTTTTGGCTGTGTGCAGGTACGCTGCTAAGCACATACCATTCAATCCTTATCAGGCAGGCCTTATTATTCTCAGTTTAGAAATGAAGAATTGAGGCTTTTGAAGGTTGAGCAACTGAGCAACAGTGCTAAAAAATGTATCACTAAAATCGATCAGATAATTTTATGGGGGCAATAAAAAAAATAGATGGCAAGGTGGAACTTTCAGGAAGGGAATGAAGATACTGTAGGAAAATCAAGTGAGACTTTGGAATAAAAATTGACCGATTTTGCCTGTCTTACAATATGTTTAGAAGGAGATAGGATATAATAAATTGAAGTAGAATGAGAGTGATTTGGATTGCAGTAATTTTTGCAGGCTAGTGAAGGACATGGCAGGACTCTATGGAGAGAGAGAGAGCAGATAACAGGCAATCCAACCTGTGGGATGCCCAGTGTCAGCCAAGAGCAGGGCCCACACTGGCAGGCAGGGGCATTGGGCATTTCACATTTGAAAGGACATTGTGAGAGACATCCTCAGACGCTGCAGATGCCAGCATGCTTTGCTCAACGTCTCCTGTTTGTGATCCTAGTTCAAATCCAAGATTCTGAGAACGTATATTCAGTGTAACAAACCCGCACTAAATCTACCTGGCCAGTTAATTGATGACTCAAATAATCGACTGGGTTGAAACAGGTCCATGTTTTACTTTCTTTCTACTCTTCCATTTGCAGTCTCTTTCTGCAGTCTCTTGCTGCAGTTCAAACATGGCTGATAAAAATGAAAGAGGCTGGACTTAATGAAAATTGAATTTTGTTTTATTTTGCTACATGTACACCGTGCACCATTATAGGGTAGAGAAAAGACCTGAGATGGCTTTGGAGGGACCTCTCCTTAGTAATGCTTTTTCCCAGTGAGCTAAAGTAGGGTTACAATGACAGGTCTCTGAAGAGGCAGCACAGTGAACTTGACTTTCACAGGTTCATCTGGGTGTCATTCATGCTCAGAATTTCCAAGAAATCTAGGTAAGATTCAGGTCCAAACGACTCTCATATGGGTAACTATCAACCTTTTAAGGAGACCTTAAGGAGAAGGAAATGTTCCTTGCCAAGGACATAGATGTGGAAATGTGACTGGGAAGTGGTATATTATTAGATAAATGGATTAGAAAAACAGAAAAGGATGGACAATTTTCAGTACAGAGCCCACAAAGGATATTAAAAAAAAACATATAATGCAATTAAAATTGCCGCCTGGCGTTTGAGTAGGTGCACAGATTTACTTGGGGGGAACGAAATACTTCATAAATATAGATCAGGTGTTTTGGTCTCAAATAATTTCAGGTGGCCTGAGCAGAATAGTGCAGCTGCTGGGAGAATGTGTTGGCAGGCCCTACCAGTTAAAATTTTCTTAAACTTTGTATTTTGAAATAACATTAGACTTACAGAAGAATGGCAAAGATAGTACAGAGTTTGTCACATACCCTCCACCCAGCTTCCTATAAAGTAGCATCTTACATAACCATGGGCACTTATCAACACCGAGAACTTGATAATGGGGCACTGTTATCAACTAAACCTCAACTTTATTCAGGTCCTCCCCTTTTTCCCACCTATGTCCTGTTTCTGTTCTAGAATCCAATTTAGGATACCACACTGCCCTCAGTTACCATCGCTCCTTAGTCTCTTGCAAACTGTGACAATTCCTCAGTCTTCCTTAATCTTTCCTGGCCTTGACAGTTTGGAGACTATGCCAGAGTTGATGTGTGTAGTGTTTTTCTCCTAATTAGACTGACGTTATGAACCATTGCTTTTTTAGAGCTAAGTAACCCTTTTCCTGTTTTCTAGCTCTCTCTGCTAGGTAGCTAGTGGTGGGGTTTTATCTTTTTCTCATTGTAATTCTTAAGAACCCAAACTTTATATTTTAAGGTACTTGCCTCATAGGACTCATTTTATTTTCCTTTACCACCGAAATCAATGAGAATATTTTTTCTCTGTGAGTGTAACACACTACATTTTCATAGTGTTCAGGTCAGAACTGAAATGGTTTGACCAAATCATTAGGGAGAAGCCCACGTTTCACTACCTGTCTGATAAGGCAAGAAACGTTTTTACTGTCAAGTGATTAACGGGCAGTTATGATTCTAAAGTGGGTGTTTTATGATAAAGAAGACATTGTTTTCCTTGCCTAGACATGATTTTCCAAACTTTAAAGATTGTCAATAAACCACCTGGTAATTTACTCTAAATTTTTTCAATATAAAATATAATCTTAAAGAGAAACGAACCATTCTACCAAAATATCTCTCAGCCTGATAGACAAGAAACATTTTTTTTCAGTGAAATATTCTAAATGAGTTAGACTGAAATACTGCTTTCCAGTGCTCCTGGTACTTGACTCAGCATCTTGAATGCAAATGGCTTAGAGTCATAAAAGGGAAATAAGGTAATAAATTTGGATTTTTGGAGAGGACATAAACTGTATGTGGGCAACAGCTCAGGGCAACACTCAGAGCCGAATTTATCACTTTTAATGTGGTGATCAAGTGGCATGACTTGGTTTTGTGACAGCTCCCTTTTTCTTTTCTCTATGCAAATGGGAAACTTTATTTTTATATGTGTGTAGAGCAGGCACAAATAAACAAAAACGTGTACAAGTTGCAATGTGATCATAATCTAAGTGCCGGCAATGTCAGTGGAGCCAGTAGTTTCTAGGGGGTGGATTGAGGTGGGATGGGCCACTGGGTTATTCAGTTTTTTGGGTTTTAACATTTTTTTTTATTTTGAGTACAATTATGGGGGCACTTTTATTATATTGTGGGACAGGAAGAGCAAGCCATTCTGGACTCTCCCTGGAACTTGTTGGGGAAGGGGCGATGACTTTGTTACTATAAGAAACATGGTTCTCTCATGCTCCAACCTTCCCTGAGTCCTGGGACTGGTGTAGCCATGCTCCTTGTAAAGGTTTAAAGGCTGGCTGGTGGCCTTGCTCTTCTGTGCTGAGACACGTCACTGCTCTCTGACAGTCTATTCTCTATAAGGAGTTCTGGGCCTCTATACGCAGCAAGTTAAAGCCCTGGCACAAGAGGTGCTTTCATCATGATGACCCCCAGCGCAGAACCTCTGAGTGACACAGTCATTAGGTGACAAGCTACCAGAGAGAGGTAGACACTTCCTAGGCAAGTAAAAATGGTTATTATGGTGGCTATCTGTCAGTCCTAGGCTGTGGGAGCTGAGAATTTTCCATAATCAGAGTGGCTAAGAGTTAGGTGCTATAACTCTCAGTGGCTCTCCTTAAAGCAAGAGTCCAGGTTGATGTTTTAGGGTGGATTTAGTGAGCAGTTTAAGAGCAAGGCATCAGCAACTCCTTGAGCCTTCTATGGGATGAAGGGGTGTGTGTGTGTGCGTGTGTGTGTGTGTGTGTGTGTGTGTGTGTGTGTGTGTGTGTGTTCGGGCAGGGGGTAAAAGTTTATTAATTATCTATTTCTGGAGGGATGGTGATGGGGAAGAAGGCTGTACTTAGGTCAAAGAATACTCGCCCTGAAAGTTTTTACTTATGGGAAATTGTCCTAGCCTCACCTTTGTGGGAAAACCAGATCACTTCGTGGATGTCATAGGTGGCGTGGCCTTCTACACACATGGTTCAGGAGCACTTGGACATGAAACCTATGAATTGGAGAATGGACAGATGGGGAGAAAAGTTTCCTGTAGATGTGTGGTGGGGGATAAAAAGAAAAATATTATTGGCTACAAACCCTCAGACGGAAGCTTTTGTTAGTAGTTTTCTAGAACACCTGTCTACTAATGGTGTTCGGATTCAACATCCATGTGTGGCCTCAGGTTTTCAGCCTTTCTTGGGAGGAAATTGAAAGACTGAGTGGAAAGCAATGGTCAGGAACTCAAATAAAAAAATATTACGTGGTGGTGAGCAAGAGGAATGAGGTGACATAATTTTAGGCGCATGAACAGCATGGGTGCTGGCCCCACATTGGCAGCTTATGAAAGAGACATTTCTTTTAGGCTGTCTGCTCCTTAAACTTCACTTTTCTCACTTTTGGCTGAAATTTGACTATTGGACATTATATATTAGTTACTTTTGGCATCTCACTTGTTTTGGAATCTTCCTTGGTAACAACACAAAGCACAGTCACTGCTTTTAGTTGTTGGTCAAATTCCATTATTGCAGGTGGCAGAGGACTTTAGAAAATGGTTTTGAGATTCTCAGAAGCGTGCAGTAGCAAATAATAATCATGTACACATGGAAACTTGGAAAACAAATGAAAATAGATCTACTGTCTTTTCTTTCAAATGTTAATTTTTTTCTCTGTGTTTTTCACAAGTTGGTAGAGTTCAGATAATTAGAAAATATTAAGTGGTTTTTTTAATATAGGAAGGAGCACCAGTGATCAACTGTCTGGTGCTCCAGCTACAGGGCAACATGGAGGAAATGCAGTCAATGGAGAGGCAGGTTTGAAAATAACTGGTTATAATGCATGTGACAAGTTAACGTGTTTGGGGAACATAGAAGAGGAATCAGCAGCCCGGGAGGGTCAAGGTGGGTGGCAGGCAAGTAGGGTTTGGAACCCTGAGTGAGATTTTATGCAACAGAGCAGAGGGGAAGGGCGTTTGAGATGGAAGACATAAAAAATTCCTTGGAAAATGGCAGTCTGTTTGCTGAGGCTGAGAAGGGGGCAGGAGGGAAGACGACAACAGGGAAGGTGGAGAGAAAGACTAGAGACAGTTTACAGGATGTCTAAGGAGTTTGGGCTTTACTGTAGATATCGGGGGAATGAGGCAATCATATATTCACTTTAGAAGCACAACTGTGCAAACAGAAGATAGAACAGAAGAAGGAAATGTTAGAGGAAAGAAGGCCAGGCAGGGGACTGGTGCTATAACATAGCTTAGAAGCAGTGGGGGGCTTGAACCAAAGCAATGGTAGTGCAAGTGCACAGGATGAAATGGATTGATACCCAAGTAAGAGGTGGAAGGGCCAAACTTGGTAAAGGTGGGCGAAAGGTGGGAAAAAAAAAACTAAAATTAAATATGAGCTCTTTTTAAAAATCTTTCATAATTAAGTGAAATAAAAAGTAACGATTAGATGAAAATACGCTAATATTTTCAAAAGTATATGCTCCCTCAAGGGAGAGAGCAAATAAGTGAGAGTCAATAGTGAAAAATTATAAAAATAGCTGAATCTATGGGATGGCTATAGCAGAGTTTATTGTAACTATTACGTCCCACTTTTCTGTAGTTGAGAATTTTTTTCTACATTACAAAGGTGCTGATATTTGAGCTGTTTACGTGATTAATCCAAGCGGACTGAGGGGTCAGTGGTGGAGGACAGGACGAGGTATGGCTGCTCTAACTCCAGTCTTGGTCCCTCCTGCTGCCTTCCGGTCACCACCAGAGCACCACCACTCTGTGTATTTTCTAGGGCAAAATGACAAAGCGAATGCAAATTTAATATGTAAGCTTCAACCACAAATTCATGTAACTTCAAAATTAGAATATTTTTATCACATAAAAGAAATTAGGACAACTTTCTCATATTTAATATAGGAAGGTTCCCAATTATTGTATTTTCACATTATCCTTCTCTGCTTATTTGGCATGTCCTAATTACGCCCTGTGTATCCTCCTCACTCTATCTCTTCATGCAAGAATTTCCACCAATACCCACATACACCTAGACACATGATCAAAACCTTGACGTTTCTTTGTTTTATTCTTTAGCATTCTACTGCAGGCTGTCAGTTTTTTAAATTGGCTGACATAAACAATTCTTGGAGGTGAAATGTAATGAATTCTGAAACTAGAAATAACTCAAAGTGTGAAGCCTTGACACATTCATGGTTTTGGAACTTGTATACAAAGGTAATTTGTATCACATCTAATTTACTTTCTTTACAGATCACATTTAGGTGTATAAAACCAAAGATTTTCTTCATCTTGGGTTTCATATGTCCATAAAATGTGTGTGTGTGTGTGTGTGTGTGTGTGTGTGTGTGTGTGTGTGTTATAATTGTAGGGTATTTTGTATTTCTGAGATTTTATTTTATTGGTATTTTAACATAGGTATGAGATTTTGGCCTCTTGGTAACCTGAGATTAGGATCGTGTCTATTTATTCATGCCCCCCACTTCCCTTCAACTCTTTCACACCCCCAAACTGCAGTTCTCTGCATGTGATGAAAGCAACAAGCCTACCGAAAGTCCAAATTTTAAGTGAATAAGAGAATAAACACACTACTATTGAACTAGCTAGGATGTCTGAACAGGAAGGAGCGTGATTGACTGTCCTAATGAAATAAAACAACTCAGGCTTGCACCATGTTTCAGGAATGGCTTGATTTCTGTGCCACATAGTAGTTAGATATGAATAGTAAGCCTTTCAGATAAAGGCTGGTGATTTCTATTTCATTTTTACAGCCAAAACAAGTGAAAATGGGATTTCTCATGAAATAGAATTTTTTCTTTCTTCTTTTTCGCCCTCCTTTCCCTTCCATGACAACTTTCAGTTAAAAAGTACTGACAGTTTCAATTTTGAGTAGTTGAACTGCTAAGTCCTCTTTGAACATACATCTTTTATTTGGGGGCAAATCCACTTATTTTCGGTCCCACGCTACACATTCGTGTTGACCCAGAGCCTTGGCATGGCTCTGAGTGTGAATGGGACCGTGCTACTTTCTGGATCCTATTGACATGGGGAACCTTGCAATTGCCAAGGGAAGGGTGGGTGAACAGCAGGAAGAGCCCAGCAGTTTTTGAGAACAGGGATATCAAACTGTTTGAGTTTAAAGCTTTTTGCAAAACGTTGAATAAACTGAAAAGGCTCTAACCAAAATTGGATGTTGGAAAAGGACCAAAGGGACCTTGGAGCCAAAACTCCACTTGAGACGGAGAGGGTGGGAGAGAAGGGGGCAGCAGTATTTGTCACATGCCTTCACCTGGGGTCTAGGCTGTCATATGTGAGCTCTGGCTCTTGTTACTGTGTGGCCTGAGGCTGAACCCTCCTGCAGCAGTGTAGTCACCATGGGCAGGACTCTGGGAAAACGATTGCTGTGTAAAACCCAGGAGTACCGAGGTCCTTGAATAACGAATAGAATAACATTGTTTTGTTCAATGTCTTTTCATTATGATGTTGATGAGACGACGTAAGGACTTAACTCTTGTTTACATCAATTAGCCTGTGGTAAAATTGGTTTCATTATAGATCATTCTGAAAAACCTATCAATGTTAAGTGAGGACTTACCATATATAAAACTTTTGTAGGTTTCCATTTCATGCTTTCATTCTGTTTTGATGAAATATTAGAAGAAATCTTAATGATCATCAAGCACAAGTTCATGGGATCTGAAAGGAGGGCTTTCCTGCCCTCTTTCTAGCACAGCTCTTTCAATAGGGAGCTGCTTTATGTCCACTATTCCACTTCTCTGACTTCCCTTGGGAAATTCCTGATTATTCCTGTGGTTGGCTATAATGGTTTGTCAAAATGGCGAGACTGTATTAAATTCATGAGCTTATTAGCCAAGGAGCCCATAGTGGATATTGTTGGTTGTTTCCCCATCATCCACCTGACTTCTCCTGAGGGGATTCGCTCACTACCACTGGCCATGTGGTTTGGTGGCTTTGACTCTACTTCAGGCTTCAGGCTTCAGCAAATTGGGATAACACAACCCTCAGAACATAATGCAATTGGGTCTTTTTCCAGAGTCTCTTATGATCAATTCCACAGCAGTTGTTTTCCCTGTGACATTGATCACAAGAGACTTTCCTTTTCCCAGCTCATAGGAATGAGGAAAGCTGGCCCTGAGGATAATGGGCAGCCACTCTGGGACCATGAGGGGAGAGTCTATTTCAGATGAGACCCAAAAGTAATGACATTGTCCCAAAAAATGGGCAGTAGGAGGCTGGATCCTGGCTAGACTTAAGCTCTCAGTTAAATGCTGAAATACTTTTCTATTCAAACCCCTGTTTAAGTCTATCTTAATTAGATTTTCCTTTACTTGAACCATAAAGAATTCTAAATTACATACATGCAATGTTTCCTAGGCTCAAGAAAAAAACCCTTAACAGTAGTTTCATTCTTGATAGTAACATGTCTAAGAAAAACAAAAATCATAGTAGCAAGGAATATGATCAATATATCCATGGTTTAGAGCTGGGATGGAAAGTGAAAATATTTTCTAAGAGTTAGTAGATTTGTGGAAAGTGAGCCATCTCTACCTCCTCTCGTGGGATCCATTTGTGCTTGTACTTTCCCAGAGCTCAGGAGAAGCACCCTTGAAACCATTGTAGCTTTACAGTTAAGAGTGTCAGGATCACAGAACCAAGTTATGATGACTAATCCAGGGGACTGGTGAGAATAGGGTGTCCTGAGTGGGAACTGAAGCATTCTGGTCATACAAAAGTGATGTTCTATTATCAATTAGTTTCAATTTGGTACTATTTGGGGGTATATTTAGTTCACATGAGTACTTAGATTTTAGTTATCGAGTACCTGAAGATGCTTGAAAAAGTATTGAGAAACTGCTGTGTGGAACTGGGCATCAGATCGTGAAATGTGGTGCCTAATAGACATGCAGGCAAAGGAAGATAACCTGCCTGCCCTCTGTGGGGGTTACCTTGAGTCTTCCTTTTGTGATCTTTAGAAGTCAGGGGATGCTTCACAGGGGAGAGTAAAAATACAAATGTGAGTGCCTCACACAGAGGCATGGATTATAACGTCACAGGCATGAACCCTTAATTGAAACTATGGAGGATGTAACATAAAATGTTGGCTATTTCATTAAAGAACTTTTCGAAGTTATTCAGCATGTGAATCTCTTCAGAGATTGTCAGAGTTCAGACAATGCAGACAGAAAAAGAGAGAGAAAAAGTTTCTTTTCTCTTTGGAAAATAGAAAAGTTTAACACAGTAAATACTAGTTATAAATAAGTAATAAAAACTTCCAGTGGAAAAGTACATATCTAGAATTATATTCCCCTGTTCCAACTGTCAAAGCACATCTCTGTGGTTTAATTTTAAAATTCATTAAAAGTACTGTTCCCTTAGCTTAGGCATCACCATCTGGAATAAAGTTTGTTCTGGTAGGAAATAAAAGGGAGACTTTTTATGACTGAGGAGTTAGACTGAAGATTGCTAGCTCTAAAGTTTCATTCTTAAGGCAAAGAAGAAATGAGGGCTTAAATTTTTCATAAAGCAGTTATTTTCAAGTCTGGTATTTAAAGTCTTCAGTATAAACTTTCTAACATCCCATTTTACTTTATAATGGAAGTACGATATGCATTTGTTGAAATTTTCTAAGTATCCAGCATTCTCTGACAAGAGATATGAATATCCGTGGGGACGAGAATTTTACAGCTGGAGTCTTAACCGGCACCCCAGTGAGACCAGTGATTCTTTATCCTTATTCAGACAGCTAGGGAAGGCCTTTCCACGTGTTTACAGTCCATTTGCTTTCTGGTTGGGATGGAGGAACTTACAAGAGACTATTGCTCCTACCTTAATAATAATAAGCCAGATAAGCTACCAGCTACAAAATAATGATTTAAAAAATCCGTCAGAGAGCTGAGGACAGAAACAGAACTAAATAAGCTAAAATCTAGGTTGTGCTAAGTGTCTCCTAAAAGCAAGGGGACACATTATTCCTTTCATGCCTGGCAGAGTGGGGGGTGGAAGGAATCCACCCTAGACATGGGGCAAGGAAAAACCAGTAGAACTTTAAACAAATTTTTAATGACTGTGTTTGGGCTGATAAGATTATTGGAATACAGAGAAAAACCAGTCACAAGGTGAGCCTACCACACCCACTGTCTCTTTCACATTGTTCCTCACTGAGTGGATATGGACGCCAAAGACTGGGGGCAGGCAGAAATGCTGAGATAAAACCTTTCAAGAGACTTTGAGGCTAACAGGATAGACACTGAAAGGATAATAAAACAATGTCATGAGCAACTTTATGCAATATATTCTGCAAATTAGATGATATTGACCAAGTCTTTCAAAAAACACACAACCTGTAGAAATTTACAGGAAACAAAATAGAAAATCTAAATAGCCCTGCATGTCTATTAAAGACATTATAATTATAATAAAAAGCCTCCCTAAAATAAATTTCAGGCCCAGATGGCTTCACTGGTGAATTCTAGTAAGCATTTTAGGAATAAATATTACCAACATTTCATAAACTCTATGAGAAAATAGAAAAAGATAAAATATATCTTAACTTGGTAAAACATGGAGAGACATTAAAATTATAGATCCATATCCCTGTTGAACATATATGCAAAATCCTTAATAAATTAGTGAGTTAAAACTAAGAATACATAGTACATTATGACCAAGTGGAATTTATACCCATGGTGCAAGATTGGTTTCACAATCAAAAGCCAAACAGTGAAATTCATCATATTAACAAAGTAAAGAAAATATACATGATTCTCTCAATAGATGGACAAAGAAGCATTTGACAAAATCCAAGCACATTCATAAAAAAAACAAAAAAACATGACCTATCAGCAAACTAGAGGTTGAAAGGAGCTCCTCCAATCTAACAAAGATCATTGACAAAAAACAACAGCTTACGTTATACTGAATTATGAAACATTAAACTCGTCTCCTGTTATCAGGAATGAGACAAAGATATCTGCTCTCACCACTTCTATTAAACATGATGCTGGAAGTCATGAACAGAAGCTAAGGAAGAGAAATAAATGACAGAGTTTGAAAAGGAAAAATTAAAACTGTTATTTGAAGATTACATGTTGTGTGCCTATAAAACCCTATGGAACCTGTAACTACCACATACACACACACACACACACACACACACACACACACACACACACACACTACAAGAAGTAATAAGTATTTACCAAGGTCATGAAATACAAGGTCAGAATATCAGTTATGTTTCTTAGTGTTAACAATAACCAATTTGAACATGAAATTAAAAATGCCATTTATATTAGCATAAAAAAACCCAATACCTAGGAATAAATCTAACAAAATATATTTGAGACATGTCCTGTGGCTGCTATAACAAATGACAATAATTTGGTGGCTCCAAATGACCTAAATTTATTGTGTCACAGTTCTGGAGGCCAGAAGTCTGAAATCGGTATCCATGGGCTGACATCAAAGTGCTAGCAGGGCCATGCGCCCTTTTAGGCTCTCCGGGCAAATCCATCCCTTGCCTCTTTCAGTTCCCGGTGGCTGCTGGCATTCCTGATCTCATGGCTACATCACTCTCCTGCTGCATCTTTGTGTTCTTTCTCCTCTATGTCTGTGCAATTGTTCTCTACCTTCCTTTTATAAGGATGCATGTATGTGCAGTGCCCAACTGAATAATCCAAGATAATCAACGTACTCTCCTCTGCAATGTCCTTTTTTCCCCTTTGCTAAGTAAAGTAACATTCACAGGTTCTGAGGATTATGATTTGATATCTTTGGGGGGCATTACTCAGCCTGTTACACATATAGACTCTATAAAAACACCTACAGTCATGGGACACAAGAGCAAAATACAAAATCAATCGTATTTCCAAAAACTAGCAATAAATAATTTGAAAAGGAAATAAAAATATCATTCAGTAACATATAAAACAATACCTAGTAATAAAGATAACACAATATATTTACACTGAAAGACCTTTACACTGAAAACAATAAAATGTTATAGAGAATAATTAAAGATTACCTAAATTAATAGAAAGATACATAATATTCATGAATTGTAAACTCAATATTAAGATATAGACGCAATGCAATCTGAATCAAATTCTCAGCAAAAAACTTGTAAAAATTGACGAGCTAATTCTAAAATTTATATGGAAATACCAAGGATCTAAAGTAGCCAAAATATCTTGAAAAAAGTGGAGGATTAAAATTACTTAACTACATAGCTGTAGTAATCAACATGTTATTATATATGTATAAAGATAAACAAATAAATTAATGGAACAGAATAGTGTCCAGATGCAGACATAACACCTATATTGTCAATTAAATGTCAATAAAGCTATTAACTCAATAAGGTAAAGAATATATATTTAAATGAATGGTGCTAGAACAACAGGATATACATATGAAAACAAAGGAATATTAAATTCTAAGTCACAGAATACACAAAAGTAATTCAAATGGGATCACAGACCTAAATGTAAAAATAATAACCTAAATGTTCTTGAAGAAAATAAAAGTATGTCTTTGTGACTTTGTAGTAGATAAAGATTTAGTAGAGAGAACACAAAAAGCACAAACCATAAAAAAAAATGTAAACTAAACATCTTCAAAATTGAAAGTTCCTGCTCACAAAGGACTCTATTAAGTAACACCAATAGGCAAGCCCCCAACTGAGAGGAAATAGTCACAATCCATGTGTACGACATAGGAACCAAGTCTAGGATGTATTTAGAACTCCTACACATAGAGACAAGCAAACCAATTAAAAGATGGGCAAGTACTTGAACAAATATTTTCCAAAAGAAGATTATAGAACGACCAAAAAGCACATGAGAAAGGTACTCAAATCATAGTTACCAGAAAATGTAAATTAAACCACAACAAAGTAATATTTTACACTTATAACAATGGCCAAAATTAAAAAGACAGCTAATAGAAAATGTTGAGGATGACCCAGAACCTTCTCACATGTTCCTGGGGTCGTGGGAAATGATACAGCTGCTCTGGAGAACTTTCTGACCATATAAAGTGAAGAAATACATCTACCTATGACTCAGCAATTCTACTCTGAGGTATTTAAACCAAGACAAATGACAACATACATCCTCAAAAAGACTAGATGTTCACAGTGGTCTGATTTCATAATAGCCTCAAATTGGAAATGTCCCTGAACTAGAGAATGAAATTATTGGTACAATACAGCAGGTCCTCACTTAATGCCATTTTATTCATTGTCGCTTCCTTATAACCTTGAAAAGGTGCCGTAGGAACTTAGCTCCTTTTTTATATCAATTAGCCTGTGGTAATATTGGTTTCGGTATATAGTGCTTCACCTACAGTCACAGGACCTATCGGTGACATTAAGTGAGGACTTGCTGCAATAAATCCATGCAATAAATATTACTCAGCTAGAACACGGGACACGCCAATGATGGTTGCTACAACAGGCATCTCAAAAACACTGTGAGACACACAAGACAATGGATTGTGTGATTCTATTTATACAAAGTTCTAAAACAGTAAAATCTAACCTGTGTGGTAGAGATCAGAGACTGCTTCCCACTCCAGTCGGTGTGGGGGAAACCGACAGGAGAAGAGTATCCGGAACTTTCTGAGAGGACGGATAGCTTGTTTGAGGTGGTAGTTACACCACTGTCAAAACTCATCAAACTGAACACTGAAGATCTGTGCATTTTGTTCTTCTATGTAAATAATATCTCAATTTAAAATAAATGATTTCACTGAAGAGCTTGTTTATAGTGCAGATCCTTAGGCCCCTCTCCAGATACACTCAATTCGAGTCCTAAGGAATAATTCAAATGAATATTAACTTCTGAAAATCACTGCCAAAGGTATTTGGCATAAAGCAGAGCTTTCTCTTAGGTGAAGGAGCATAGAATTGCAGAGGGATTTTGTTTTTTTTTAATTAGACATAGAAAGAAACTTATTTTTGCACAAGGTGGACAAAAACAAGTGACAACTGTTCAGGATTCTGTAACTTTTCCTCAAGCCAGAAAGAGGAAAATGTGCCAGAGGACTAAGTATCTATTTCCTTAAGGGAATAGGAATATGAACAAGTGGAGGTTTTGTGGGACTGAAATGTAAGCAAGGACTAGACTTAGTCCCACTCTGGGTTAAATTCTGTGGGTTGGCCTGGGACCTACCTAATCAACGTTTATCTTAATTGCTAGTTTGAGACAATGCATTCTACGTTCCCAGCAACTGACTTACTAATGAACTTGGAAGACATAGCCAGTTTATGAATTGAGGACAGGCTGTACTGAGGGGGGTGTGGGGGTGCTAATCCTTATTTACATGACAATTAGAAGGAAATATGCTGCAGAGACTACAAATTTGTGAAGTGAGAAAAATTAGTCTATTGCAATTTTTAAGCTAAATCTCCTCAAAGCATTCTTGCTAATACTAGGTAAACACCCCTTGTGAGCTCCCTTCCAAATGCATCAAGGAAGAAAGGTATCAGGCTGGCTATTTTGCTTTTACCCCAGAACTGCAGTGAGGTGGACAAACTCCCAAAGAACTGGAACTTGATTCCCTTCTCTTCTCAGGTACAAAATGGGCAGTGGGTGATGGTGGAGACATTCGGCCCAAGTTCAAAATATAAGAATTTGCTGTTTGAGATTTTCCACCTGAGAGGAATTTCCAGCCTTTGGTTTCTCTTACAGGATTTCACACAAAACCCAGCATTATGGAGTCAGTAGGAGTATGAAGCTGTTCTCAGACCTCAGGGAGCTGGGCTTTGTGGAGCAGACAGGACGGGGGACTAGATGGGCAGGGCCACTGTGTGGGCAGGGCTGAGGGGCACTGGGCCTGCAGGAGTCTGTGCTCAGGTGACTCTAAATGACCCCAGAATAGGAGAGGGGAATGGGCAAGAAAACTCCAGAAATTCTCTTCCTTATTTTTTTGTTGCTGTACCACTTTTTAAATGTATTTTTCACTTACAGTTGACATACCATATTATATTACAATAGTTTCAGGTGTACAACATGGTGATGAGACATTTATATACCTTACGAAGCAAGCCCCGATAAATCTAGTGCTCATTTGACTGTCATTGGCTGTTTCTACAAGTCCAGCAATGCCCCCGGGGATTCTCCAATCTGCTGCCAGCGATGCTCCCAGGGCAGGTGGGGTCATGTACCCTCTGTCCGACACCACCCACCTGCTAAACACTGGCAGGTTTTTCGAGGCCGAAAGTGTGAGTTCTGGGCTCAAGCTCCAGCTCTACCACTTCCTAGCTCTGTAACTTTGGGCGTATTATTTAACACACCCCATTTCTCAGTTCCCGCTCTTTAAAATCGATATTAATGCCACAAACACCTGCCCTAAAGACTGAGAAAAGAGCTGTTCAAAAAGCAGAGATGTTGACCATTATCTCCTTAAACATGGTGTTGCCAGCACTTCATGATTTGGCCCAATTCCATCCTCAGCCCCATCACCTGCACCCCAGGGCCCAGCCTACAGAGCTACGGATGATTCCTGAATGTCACAGGAGCCCCAGGTTTCAGTGCTTCCAGAACCCTGGGCAGACATTTCATTAGAGCCACTGCTTATGGCACTGATTTGGTCACCTGGCCGCCACCTGTAATAGACAAGAGCGCTGTCTGAACTGACTTAGTCCAAGCTCAGACCCCATATGAGGCATTAGTGGCAGCGGGGTGTTAGAGCCGTGGTGGTAGTAATAGTAGCCGTGGTAGTAATAGGAATACTACACCAGTAACATCAACAGTCATGGTGAGTGTTTATTGCTTATGCTGAGCACTGGAGTTACATCATCTCATATAATACTCACAACAATTTTGTAAGGTATTTATTATAATTGTCCTCACTTTACAAATGGCAAAGTCAGGTATTTTGTGCAACGTTCTCACTTCCGTAAACAGAAGCTCTCATCCTTGCAGTGTCTGCTGTCTAGTCCTCATTTGTGAGAAGAATGACGGGGGTTCAGAGGGTCACTCCTGGGCAGGCTGCCAAGAAGCTTTTCCTCAGAATTGTCATTTAGATTAGGTTTGGAACAGTGCTGAGCCGTCTCTTCAGGTATACATCTTCAATCGATGAGAAAAATATATGAGCGACCCATTTATGACAGGAATCCACTCATGTTCAATGGTGGCCCAAGGATAAGTCTTTGGTGGGGTTCCTGTCCTCTGCCAACAATGGGGGTGACATTGGTTACAAATGAAACATTTCGATGTGTAGATTTTCTTTGTCCCACAGATGAGCATACTGACAGAGCTCCACATTTGCCGGGTCTTCTGTGAATGTACTCTGCATTTGTTTCTGATGACTGGTGAACTTGGAGCATCTGGGACGCTGTGGGTCCTGGGGTGGCTTCCGGCCCCTGTGCCCCTGAAGGCTGTGCAGAGCAGCCATCAGAAGTCACCTTGGGAGGCACTCATGACATTTATTTGTGAGGCCACTGCAATTTAAAGCTCATCTATAACACACAGTGAGGCTGTATTTATTGGTAAATATAGTGAAACTGGGACATCGATGCCAGCGAAATACTGAGAGAAGGGACAGGGAGAGAAACGGCAGGAGACCTGACACCATAATTGGCATTTACAGCCTGGCCGGGGCTCCCAGCTTGCTCAGGTCAGAGGCTGGCAGCCCCAGTCCTGGCTGCCAACTGTTCATAGCACAGGCAGTTTCCACTGTATATTCTGAAACACTTTCATCTTTTATTCTCTCTTAATTTTTCCCTATAGGTTGGATATTTAATAAGCTAACTTCTAATCACATCTCCTATATTTTGAGTCCTATGCCAGAGTCTTGAACTTCTGTGGATCAGGGACTTCTTTCAGACTCTGATCGATATGACAGACTTCCTGTCCTTCCCTGAAATGTGAATACTCACATGCACACATTTCTTCTTACAACAGGATTCAGAGATCCTGTTTGGTCAATCCACGGGTCATCTAGAGATCCATGGACCTGAACTACTATGCCCCCCACCCCACCACCGCCCTTGTAGAGCCTCTTCCTCTGTTAAGAACCCAGATTTCGAGTCATTGTCACCTGCACATTCCTTCATAGTGGGGAAGGAGGAGTGGGGAATGAAGAAAGAAAAAGCCATTTGCTGCTATGGTCCTTCTTGCTACCCAAGTTCTCTTTGTGGGCGTACAATTTATGTTAGGCAGCATTTTTTTCTTTTTCTTTTTTTCTAAATTGAGCAGGAACTGCCCCTTTGCCCAAAGGTTTCTGGAAAATTATTACTAATGGAAAATTATACCCACCCTCATTCTTAAAGGAATCACGTAAAACACCTCTTCTGGTTTATTGAAATCTACACTATTTTACCAAACATATGAGCCTTTAGACAATAGCTTGAGAGATTTTTACACACACACACACAAACACACACACACACACACACACACACATGCATAATGTTTAGGTTCTGGATTTCATTATATATGAATAAGGATATACATACCTGTGTTTCTTTAACACACAACATTGCTAGTCTAATTGATGCTATACTCATTGAAAACACTTAAAATAGTTACCAACACTATAATATTTGCCATTATAGGCAAAACATCTGAGAAGGAAGAATTCTGTCTGAGATCTGTCTATGACTGGCTTTCATCCAATCTTGGTGTTAGCATTGGCTCTACATTGGGACAGGTATTCACCTCTCCCTCTGAGATGGCCGAGTGCTTCCCCGAGTTGCTTCCAGGAATGCTGGTCACAAGCATTGCTTTCTCTGCTGCATCTGCAGTAACTCAAATTCGACTTCATCTATATTATCAAATCTATGTCACAAGCTCATCACGTTTACTCTGTGGCTATATGGAGATGCCATGATTCTTCTTTTCTCTTGTCATGACCCATTTTTTGCACTTTTAATTTTTCCAATTATAGCATCAATTTCCAATACTTTACCTACTTTTTCCATTCTCAGGGACAGAAGTTTCATTCCGTGCCCTTGTGTCTGGAGGTGGGTCGAGGAAGAAAAGAACACTGAACTGGGGACCAGGGAGAATTAAGAGAAAACATTATGCGTTTTAACTGTGTCTGACTTGACTCATTTATACTCTTCTGGATAGTCCTGTCTTTGTTCCATGCTACATTCAAGGGCCAGTTGATATAAGTGAAAACAACCTTTAGCAGAAGATAAAGGAAGGTGAACATTTTTTAGTTCTGATACTATGTGCTTAATATAACAATTCAAATGACACATAGAAAGCTCACTGCAAAACAAGCTGTGGCCACTACAATGGGCCAGAAATTGTGCTGTAGTTAAAGGGTTGAATGAGAGAAACCTGGTTTTTCCTGAGTCCACAGTCTAATGCGAGAGACAGGAGACACAGAATCAGTTGTAACAGTTTAAAGGTGCAGGGACAGGGTGACACCCGGGCTATGAAAAGGAGGATGGCCATCTAACTAAGGACCAGGATTTCAGAATCAGTGTTTTTAAATATAAACTCTGTTTACATTATAATCAGTATTTATGAATATAAACTCTTCTTGGCCCATGATTTTATTATTCATTAATGTATTAGATCTTTATATAAATAAAAACACACCCAGATGGTTTACATAAAACCAATGGTTTTCTAGCCAAAATGTTTGAATTTTTCTCCTGCATCCATATGTCCATTCCTTCTTGCTTCTTATTTGTGTGTGTGTGTGTGTGTGTGTGTGTGTGTGTGTGTATGATTGTAGGTCTTTAGATGTCAGAGACTACATATTCATGTCATGTAAGAACTCTGAGACAGCCACACAAAAAGGACTGTTCGTGTTAGAAAACGCACTGGGAATTATGATTCAATGTGACTGTCAACCTACTCAGAATTACTCTGGTAAAGAGTAACCCGCTTATACCTTCCTAGGGGATATATCGCTGTTAGAGATTAGCTTTGCTGCATCACAAACCACTTTATAAGTTGGTAGCTTGTAGCAGCACATGTTTATCCCATGTACAGGGGTCCGTAGAGTGCCTTTATGTTGTTCAGACTGAACTCTGGGTTCCAAGCTGCTCGGTGGGTTCCACTCTCCTGAGATCTCAGCAGAGGGCAGCCACTGTGCCAGGATGGTTCTTATCATTCAGTGGCGTGGGGATGTTTCCGACATCCAAGGAAAGCATGGCAGGGGCAGGGAGCGAGGGGAGACCTGTGGACAAGCGCTACTCTCTACCCTGGAAATAATGAAGTTAGGAGAGGATGACACACTCTGGGTACTGGGTGTGGCAGTGTGTGGAAGGAAGAATCAGAGGCACAGTGGAGAAGTTACAGAATCATACCTGTAAAGATGGGAAACTTATCGGTACAATCTTAGCAAATGCTTGGAGAAATGATCACATCAGGGTGGATATGTAAAACGAGTGAATTTTCTTTTTTTGCTGCCTAGATAGATGTTGGCGGGAATAGATTGCCGAGTGGCCGATAGTGAGGAAGTGTCTTCTTACCCCACTTCTAATGGGGTATGTTGTCACCTGTGATTTTATGTTACAATAACTTACAAGCGTTGCAACAAAACAGTTGGGGTTAAATAAAAGCTGCAATATCAAAATGTTGTTAAAAATGATGCATAACATTTATGATGAATACTTTCAAATAATACAGTAGCAGCCAAAGAAATTGGATGAGAAATAATTAACATTATTTCTCCTTCCTGGAAACACTTCCCATGAGCTATCCAGTGCAAGTTTAAAATAAATGCAATCATGGTTTATTTTTTAACTCACAGAAGGGACTCTTTTGATTGAGGTGTTTTCAAGCTTATTAAATTCCTTTCTTTGGCTTTAATTTGAAAATCAAGAGGGTACAATAGTCTCTGTGTCTGATGTAAGATCTTTGTCTTGTCATTCAACCTTCAACTTAAAGCCACCTCCACATTAGTAAAGGAAGCAGTGGGTTTCTGCCTAAATTAAATATTGTATTTTTTGCCATGTGTCTATATGGCACTGGGAAGTTATTAGAGTTGATGTGTATTTAGCCCCAGCAGTTAAAGTTTCAAATTCCACAGAACAAACTCCAGGAGAAAAATTTCAATCTTTCCAATTTGCTTCTAACAGTCTAAATAATTCTATGCATGTTAAGACAATCTTTACAAACTAGTTATGTGCCACATAATGCTGTTTCGGTCAATGACGGGCCACATATATGACGGGGGTCCCATGCAGTTATAATGGAGATGGAAAATTCCTATCACCTAGTGACACCTTAACCATCATAACATCACAGTGCAGTATATGATGCACATGCTTGTGGTGATGCTGGCGTAAACAAACCTACTGAGCTACCAACCATATGAAAGTATAGAGCAGACAATTACGTATAGTATATAATAAGTGATAAAGATAACACACGGCTATGTACTGATTTATGTACGAGTAGCTACTATACTATAGTTTGTATTGTTATCCTAGGATATACTCTTTCTACTTATAAAAACGTTTCCTGTAAAACAGTGTGTCAAGTTATACCAGCAGCAGCCTCATGCATCTCGGTGTTTACTGCGTCTCTTGATTGTGTCATCTTCTCTGGTGCTTGATTTAATCTCATGATGTTTTATTCATCATGGCCCCTAAGTGTACAAAATCCACTGCTCAATGTGAATTAAATCTATTGCCAGTAAGAGTCACACAGAGTGACTGACCTGGAAACAAATTTAAAAGTGGTTAAGGACGTTGACAATGGAAGATCAGTGATTATTATAGCTCCCCAGTCAGACATGTGCTATTCCACCATAGCTACAATCTTGAAGAACAAAGTGATGCAAGCTGTTAAAGGATCTGCTTCACTGAAGCAGCGAGACTAACAAAAAGTTGAGTAGAGCCTATATCAGACATGGAGAAACTTCTAATAGCCTGGATTAAAGACAATGTGTAGAAGCATACCTCTCTTAGCACCATGAAGATCATGGCAAAGCAAAACATTGGTCTGTGATGTTGAAAGAAAAGGCAGGTCCCCACTACAATGCTGAATTTACTGCTAGCCCTGCGTGGTGTAAATAATTCAAGAACCACTATTCACTACACAATGTGAAAGTGAGTGGTGAGTCTGTAAGTGCTGATGTGAAGGCAGCTGAGGAATTTTTGGAAACTCTAGATAAGCTGATTAGGGAGGAAAATGACTTGCTAGAACAAATATTGAATATGAATGAAACCTCTCTATCCTAGAAACAGATGCCTGAAACGACTTTCATCCATAAGGAGGCCTGGTCAATGCCAGTTGTCAAAGCTTTTAAGGACAGGATAACAGTCTTGCTTGGGGGCAATGTTGCAGACTGCAATTGAAACTCTTTGTGATCTGGCACCGTGAGAACCTGGAGACTTCAAGCATATCGCAAATCACGCACTATCGATGTACTATGGGGGCGATAAGAAGCCACAGATGACCCAGTGCCTCTTCCAAGATGTCCTCCTGAATTGCTGGGCCAGCGAAATGGAGTAGCACTGTTTGAAAAATAACATACCTTTCAAGATTTTCTTTATTGTTGATAATAATCCTGGACATCCTCCTTTTTTTTAATTGATGATCTTCATCCCGATATCAGAGTGGTGTTTCTCCCTCCAAACACCACCTCCTTGATCCACCTGGATGAAGGTGCTGTAGCAGCTTGTATGGCCTGCTACCTGAGGAGGCTTGGCTTTAGAGCCTTTGGAACCCTAGTTTCTCTCCTCTGGATGCATTTTCATTTGTCTATATCTTTTATAAAATGAGCGTAATAGATGCCATCCTCCAAGTATCGTGTAACCAGAGGAAAGTGTGACAAGGACCTTCCTTACAAATTATGCAAAATGATGCATCTGTCACAGCAGCGTTATTTTGTATAATTTGCAAAAAAAAATATGTTATAAATAAATATAACACTACTTATTTATATGATCTCATAATCACCTAGACCTCAGTCTTTTCTTTCAGATATAGTTTTGCCAAGACACTTTTCCTTCTTCCTGTTCTTTAATAGATTTTAGGTGTTCTGATTGCTAAATCTAAAATTGTTATGTACTTTAATCCTGGAAGATTTAACCCTCTGTGAGAATCTGCATTCTTTTTGAGAACTTGTTTGCCAGTGAAGTTAAGCTTTATCATATCAGAAGACTCAGGGAGAGATGACGTTTGTTTTACTTTTAGTGTACAAGTTTTACTTTTCCTCAGAAGTTTTTTTTTTCTTTTTCCTTTTTCTTTTTTTTAATATGATATCAATGAAGAATGTCAGTTTTAGGATATGCAGACCAGATACTGGGCCACAACGTAAGGCACTAGGAATTATTTCAGGGGCTCAATCGATCCAAGTAATGGAGAAAAAGAGAGTTGCTTTAGACTGTGACCAACACGATCAAAGTCGATAAATTGAAAGGCCTCAGAAACAATGTCTTCTAGAAATGCAGGCTTTGCGGGAACACACATCCGGGCATTTGAATGAAAAGAAAACAAAGAGCCAAACCTTTTTCAGGGTTGTATCTCCCTTTCTTCCTTGATTCTGAGACTGTTAACTTGGCTTAGCTCCGTTTTGAACTGCTGTTGAAAGCGTGCTCATCTAACAAAGGCATTTTTGTACTCACTGTACAGATTTTTTAAAACGAGATTGATTTTTTTTTTTCCTAAACATGAGAAAAAAAAACACAAAGTCTTCACCAGTTACATGGCATGGGCAGGTTCTTCAGTAATTCATTATCAGGTTACCTGACACCTTTCAGCCTAAGAGCTCCGCAATTCCTTCTCTGAGACCACAGTTTAGGGAGCCTGGAGTGGGGTCCCCATTCTGACACAGGAGGGTGCTGTGCAGAGATGGCTCTGAGCTCGGGGCAGCTCTACAGTCCTCAGAAGTGGTGATGGCAGCATCAGGAGTAGTGCCCTGAAGGTATGCATCTCAGAAAAAAAGCACCAGGAACTCGTCGGGTGCCTGAATGAATGAAACGGGGAATAATACACCCTAAAAAGATACACGCCCCACATCACAGGCTGAGTTGATATCATGGTTTGAAGGTGGTATGAATAACATATGTTCTGTGATGGCCAAAATAGCCTTCTTTTAAGACAAATTTACATGTAGCGAAATGCCCAGAACTTTAAAAATTGTGGTTAAATATATCTGAGATAAAATTTACCATTTGAACCATTTTTCAGTGTACAGTTAGTTCTCTGGCACTAAGTGTATCTGTATTGTTGGGGTTCACAGGTCTGAAGAGTATAATTGGATAGGTTTTGGTAAATGTACGTATCTGAGAAACCAGCATGTCTTTCAGGATATTTACATTTTTATCACACTGGAAAATTCCCTTATGTTCCTTAAGGGTAAAATTTAATAACTTATTTTTTTCCATTATGTGGTCTTTTTTCATTAAAAAGATTCATAAAGATAGAAAAATAATCACCCACTGAAGTTAGTCAGGGACTGTCCTGTTATATTGAATCCTTAAGTGGGAAAATCACACAGGAAGAAATAAAATTCAGAAGAAATGAGGTTTTTATAACTGTAGTACAAAAAGAAATTTCTTTTATAATAGAAGGAGTCTTGAGGGTACTTTCCCACCCACTTCTCCTACCCAAGTTTGAAATAGTGGAGACTCAGTGAGCCCACAATGCTGGGCTTCTCTGTCCTAGAAGATTTCCCATTCCACATGGGCTGCTGACACCACTGACTTTCCATGTACCTCCAAGAAGAACACGGAGGGCACCAGGGGACAAAGTGGGTTCATAGGAGCCTTCATCCTGCTGAAAATCATCTTAATGGGACCTGCTGTCTGTGGTCCTGATGCTTCTGGAATCTGAATGAGCTTTGTGTCCTGGCCGCCTTCTCTGGAGTAGTTGGCAGTATTGGCCAAGTGACCTTGTGGTTTCAGTGGGAATCATGGAAGAACTAAAACAATGGTGAGAGACCTTCTCCTCCTCATTATGAGCAGGTTCAGTCGGTGCCATGGCTCAGGCTGGCCTGAGGGAAACGCTTATGCTGGGGCAGGTATGGATGGAGAAGCAGGGGCACATGGGCCATTTAGGGAGCTAATGACCTCTCAGGGAGGGGTGCTCCCATTCGTGTCAGCTGGCCTGGTGATAGTAGCTTTGGAAGTTTGGGGGGATGTTGTCGAAGTGGCATGGTGCAAAGTGCAGTGGGCTGGGAGTCTAGTCTAGTGGGCTGGAGGCTGGGACCAGGGGCCAGTGGTGAGCTGGGCCCTTCCTGTGACTCCCCTCAGCTTGGTGGACATTAAGATTGTGCTGGGCATTTGGAGAGGCTGGACCTGTCCACCCTGGACAGACCCGCTGTCACCATCCAGCTGATCCCCTCTGCCTCAGCTCGCTCCTGAGTTCAGAACCAGGTAGATCAGGAGCTCTGCTCACTAGCTGGTTATCTAGCCTTGGTGAGTCAGGGCTCCAGCTACTAGATGTCCCCACTGAATGGACGTAGAGTACACTGGGGACCTGTGGTCACCGAGAAGCTGCCTTTCTCTAGAAGCAGGTGACCCAGGTGTGCTGACTGAATACAAATGAGGAAGGTCTATCTGTGCCACTGTTTTTACCAACCAAATCTGTAAAAATACCAGAGTGAATGCCACTAGGGTGACAGCAAGATTGCCAGACCTGCAAGCTTTAGTGTCAGGACACCAGGGGATGGTCAGTCAGCTCCCAGGAGACGAGTCAGCTGAGGAAATCAGGCGCTGTCACTCCACGTGACCCCATCTGAGTGTGCACTTCCGGAGGACATCAACACCAGGGGTTTGTTTTGGGCATAGATCGACGAGAAAACTGGAAGTGGTGCCTGGTCATCACCCATCACAGAGGCACATCCTCTGTGCCAGGGCATTCTGAGGGCGGTGGCAGTGGCTTCTGCCGGTGCTAATGGCAGCTGATCCTGCAGAACCATCCTGTGTGGAGCCACACAGAGCTGCGTGCTGAGCAGAGGGCCTGGCGTGACGATGTGGTGCTGGCTCTGAGGGAACCACACTGGCTGCGTGGTTTCCCCATGGCACTGCACGCAACATGGCCAGCCAGATGGTAAATTTTCTGCTTCAGTGTTCACTAAACCCAGCTGGTGGGTACTGCACAGCTGTCATTTATTTGCCAATAGCTGAGAATGCCTCTACCTGGCTGACAGGTATGCCTCACATCCAGGTGTTCACGTCTCAGGGGGCAGCGTGGGTCAGCACCAGGCAGCCTGTCTGCAAAGTGGACATCACGATACTAGTACATGTGTACTCAGAGGAGGTGGACCCATCTCTGCTCTCCTCAGTCGCTGCTTCCTTGGATGACCTTGAACATCAGTTCTGGAAGCCTTGGCTTTGAGTTATGTAGTTGTTTTGGATGGAAACTTGGTATTGGAGCAGTTTCAGCAGAGAGGATGGGTGGTCCAAACACACGTGGTTGTTGACAGAGACATTTTCTCCAGAGAATATTCCCTCTCATCCTTAAAAAGAAAAAAGGAACCTCCTGAATTGAAGGACATTTTCTAACATATTTATATGAAACCCAGTGGGGCAGATCCATTATCCTTGCCATTTCTTCATGTCAGTCCTCAGAATGAAGGGGTGGGCATGGGGCGGTATCATAAATGGCACTTTTTATTTTTCTTTAACCCTCATGGCCTCTACTTTGGGGACTGTGGGACTGACGCTCCTTGATCTGAGAAAATGCCAGATTCTGGACAGGCTCCAGGTGTTTCCGGTCACTTAGAATCCATCCCCCACACATCCTCCTCCCTGCTCCCCCAACCCCATCATTTGGGCACTCACTCTTGTGAAGTGAGGGGTGATGCCATGTGGTCAGGGGGAGGATTAGTGTGGGGGCCCACTGTGAGGGGAGCGCCATGTTGGTCAGGGGATGGGCTGTGATGATTTTTAATGTGTGAGCCTGACTATGTGTCAGTCTACATTTCTTGAAACAAACACTAATCTAGATTTTGTTGTGATGGCGTTTTGTGGATGTAATTAAAATCTCTAAATATAATCTTTTGACTTTAACTAAGGAGATGATTCTGGGTAACCTGAGTGGGCCTGACTTAATCCGTTGGAAAGCCTTCCCAACAGGACTGAGGTTTCCCTGAGGGAGAGGAAACGTTCTGTGCACAGCAGCTTCATATCAGCCTGTGCCCACGGAACCCCACTCACTGCCACCACCCCTCCCTGACTGCCTGACATGTGGCTGTGATTCAGGAGTCCCAGGATTGCCTATTGGTGGATTCTAACATTTTACACTCAATCTAAGTAGCATTTAGAGATGTATGATGATGTGAATCTTACTTGTTGCAAAGTTAGGTGATGAGATTGGAGCCATAGAGAAAGACGTGCAATCTTCCGTAACCTGACCCATGACCCTTGATGGAGACCTCCCCACACATCCCACGTTTCTTTGCTATTTCTTTTCCTTCAGCATTTATGTCTTCAAGGTGAATCTCAATAAGACTGCTTTTGTTTCCCACTTTGTCCTCTGCTTTCTGGTTAATTTTTTCTTGACGTTCCAACATTCTTTGCAAGGATGTGTAGTAACACTCCAAGGTCACAGCTAACAAATAAATATAGGCCTGGAGTGGAGTGTGGCCTGTAAAATAGGCACCGATCTAAAAAAGTGCGGTTGGCATAACTGGGAATGTGGGAGTGGGATCCTGAGGGGGAAGTAAGCAGTTTGTGGTAACTCAGGGCCTTCATAACAAACAGTGAAAAGAAGAAGAAAGCAAACTTTGAGGAATATGCAATCACCCCAAATGCTCTGTTATATATACGGAGTTTGCTCCTACTACAGGGTGTGTGTGTATTTCCCAGTTATCTAAGGACTCCTAGGAGTCAGTCCAATTGAACTTTGATTTCAGACCCTGCCCCCCACAACGCCCTCATCCCCCACCCTCTCATTTGCCACCTGTGTGTGACCCTTACTACTTTGTCTGCCTCAGAATTGCACAAAGTAGATACAAAAAAGGACAATGTACTCAATTCGATTGACTATATTCCACTAGCTACATCCCCCCAAATTATTGCATTATTAAAAGAACAATTTACTCCCCCCCCCCAAAAAAGTCTTCATTTATGGACATAAGCTCTTTCAAACACATATCAATGTTACGCCTAACAACTCCTACATTTCTATAAGGATATAGCATTTGTGGTCATTCTTTATAAAAATATGAAATAAAAATATATGCTAGGAAAAAAGTTACAGTTCCAAAATTATTTAAAACTTGATTTTAGCTCTCAAATTTAATCAGATATATTGCCATTATTACAGCCCAGAAAAAAAAAAAAGAGGAAGGGCCTTTGAGACCCTTCTTGCTGAAACTGTGGTTTTAAATAAATAAATAAGCATCCTTGATAACAAGGCTTTGCGCTATTCAGCTTAAAAACAGGTTTATCCCATTAAAATTATTAAACTCAGAGGCATATTCTGAAAAGAGCTTTTGCAAATCGATTTCTTGCAAACTGTCATCAAATATTCATAGATAAAATAATTATGTGGAAAGATAAAAGGATGATGGAAATTGAAGTGGGCTGACAATAAAGGGAACTGGATTGCGTGGTTATGCAAACTTTTTGAGAGGGAGCTTTTTCAGATGGGGTTGGTATGAGGCTCATACTTGAGAGTTTGAGCACCGGTCCTGACAGCCCCTCAGCACGCTTGCCCTCCTGAATGAGGCCAGTCACTTAACTGTGATGGATTTGAGCTCCCATATGGGTTTGTATTCTTCTCCCACTGTCACTCTGCAGTTAGCTGGGCTCCTTGCGACCCTGTAATGGCAACACAGTTCACGATAAGTGTTGCTCAACAGTTGGCTGGTGGCAGAGGACACCATTCCTTGGTAAAGACCAGCATACAAGGCATTTTATTTTTTTGTATGGTTTTACTGCTAATTCTGACTGGAATGGGAAGGATTTGCAAAATTAACAAACTTACTTTACATCTGAATATTTGATGGTAGGAGGCAGGAAATGCATTGCCAAAAGAACATCATGCAAAGCTCTTCCTATGTGAAGAGTGTCTTGTCTATATTTCCCAGTGCCTCTCAGGCAGCAGCTGGAAATCCACACTGCATACCTGCCACGTCTTTCCAGTCCTTGTGACTCTGGTTTTAGATACAGTCAAGGCATGGGGTGTGAACCTAGCATCCTGCTAACTGATAGGCCATTTGCCTCCTGTCTAAGGCATCTCTGCCCCATCCATGCAGTTCCTACCCTGGGGGCACTTTTTCGTCCAGACACCCTCTGAGTCAGGCCAACTGTAGAGGAGAAGTTCCCTTTCTGAATTGGCAAAGATACCTAATGAGTTACAGAGTAACAGACATATTTTATATCATGTTATATTTTATAACATATCAATATATGTACAAATAAACTATAAATATATTCTAGGTTTTATATGTATACATTAGTCACATATAGTGATAATGATTTAGTAACTAGGTTTTATTATTTACTAGACAATCAACTATTGGTGTAAAAGATCCACACAAATTTGCCTAAAAGATATTATTAATCATGACGAACACAAATATGTTGAAAAAAAAAAACCAACTCACAGTATTAGTCACTACCAAGAACATTCTACACAGATTTTTAGCTGACGTTTGACAATGAAGCACTGAAATGTTTCCC
The DNA here is from genome assembly GCF_001890085.2 of Hipposideros armiger. Lineage (NCBI taxonomy): Eukaryota > Metazoa > Chordata > Mammalia > Chiroptera > Hipposideridae > Hipposideros > Hipposideros armiger. Next base: position 454,820 of record NW_017732112.1, on the reverse strand, counting down.
TCAATCATTCAAAAAGATAATACAGACTGGTTTTTATATATTAAGTACAATCCCTTGGTCCTAGGAATAAAATTTTTAGAGTAAAATTATCTGCACTCACAGAGTTGGGGTGACAGAAGGTAACTAGCTCCTTAAGTGCTGTCCCATAGGAAACCCAGGTAGCTGTGGGAACCCCTGGAAGTCCACCTAATCCAAATGAGGTCAGACGGCATTCAGGTGAACTGATGTTGGAGTTAAGTCCCTGTCCTTCCCTTTCTGAAGTGTGGGTGTCCTGGGGCCCCTTCCTACAGGACGCCGGACTGAGCAGCATGAATCTGTGCACACTGAGGTGCTAGAAACTGCTGACAGCTTCACGTTCTCTCTTTATGCATTTTCATAGAGAACTAGAGACTTTGTGTCTAGTTCCTGTAGATAAAATATTGATGCCTAATGGTGGGCTCTAGGTTCCTGGGAGTGCAGTGAATTAATTTGGATAAACTGTGTCATCTTAGCTCCTTCAAATTACAGATGCTATTGGCAGACAATACTGGCTCTTATAAGTTTCTCCTCTCTTTAGCTGTTATACACTTCCCCAATCCCCTCCTCACCCCATAGCATTATAGGAAAATTCCAGGACTGTGAGCTACATCTCAAAATTGCCTGCGCTCAGATATCAATGAAGGTGTAAAAGAGGAGATTAGCTTTTACAACTAATAATTATGTGGAAATAATTATGATTCATAACCCAGCCAACAGATAGCTAAGAAAGCAAGGAGTTTCAAAATATTTACTATTTTTAAACGTTTTATTTAAAAATAAGTTTTCCTTTACATAAAAGTTCCCAATTATCCTTCACCACCTCCTTCTTCATGTCAATATCTCATAACACCAAAGCACCATGATCTAAACCAGAAAATTAACATGGATACAGTAGTAGAAACTCAACTACAGACCTTATTCAAATTTCATCAGCTTCTCCACTAATGCTCTTTTCTGTTCCAGGATCCCTATAGGATCTCACATTCTATTTGGTTATCATTTATCTGTAGTCTCCTCCACTCTGTGACAGTTCCTCAGTCTTCTCTCTCTCTTTCATAGCCTTGACACTTTTTAAGAGTATTGGTCAGTGGTTTTATAGGATGTTTCTCAAATTGGGTTTGTCTGGTGTTTCCTCATTCGATTGAAGCTCGCATTTTGGCTAAGAATGTCACAAAACTGATGCTATATTGTTAGGCCATCATACCAGGGGTCCCCGGGGTCTGTATGTCTTACTGATGCAACCTTGATCACTTGGTTCAAGTGGCATCTGCTAGATTGCTTCATTGCAAAGTTTCTCTTTTCCTTTTGTAATTAGTACGTATCTTGGGGAGATACTTTGATATTACGTACATATTCTGTTTCTCTTCCTGCTGATACCTCTATTTCCAGTTCCACACCACTGTTATTTATATTCCCGCCTCCCCTCACTCTTCATTTGGAAGGAATACGTTCCCCAACATTGTTATCCAGCAGTGAGAAACTGGCTCTCATTATTTCAGATATTTACTTATTTCTTCAATCCTAGTATGAACATCAAGTGGTTTCAGAATTACCAGTGCCGCTGGGAGCCACAAAATTACTAATTAGTTTGCAATTCTTGCATAGACTTCTTTTTGTCTATAGCCTTGCAACATTCCCTCAAAATATTGTTTTCCAAAGTTACTTAGGTTAGTTCTTTTGTTTCTCCTTCAGTGTGATTAAGATATTCACTTACTTAGGCTTCTTACTGTTGGTGTTCCATTTTGGGTCCTCCCCCATCCTGGTTGATTTTAATTGTTTACATGTTTTGTGGAATGTGAAACCTTGCTGAAGTTCGAAGAGTCAGAGCTCTTCAAAAAGATGTTGTGCGAGAATTGTCACTACCCATTCCTATTCCTTCCTTCCTTCTTTCCAACCCTTCAACTCTCACCCTCTGTGGGAAACCTCTCCTTTTAGTTTCTGGTTTATCCTTCCTGTATTTCTTTGCACAAATGAACAGATACATGTATATTTTCGGATAAAATGTGTTTCTTACATGAAGAATAGCCCACGAGAGGTAATATTTTGCAGCTGGCTTTTTGCACCTAGTTGTATTTCACGGAAATCATTCTGTATCAGTTCATAGAGACTTTCCTTGTTCTTTTTCATTGGTGTGTAGTATTTCGTTATGAGGATGTTCTGTAGTTTATTCAAATACTCTCCTATGTATGGAGATGTGGATTGTTTCCAATATTTTGCTGTTACAAACAACACCACAGTGAATAAATGTGCTCATATGCATTTTCTTATGGTTGGAGGTATATCTCAGGATAGATTCTTCAAAGCAGGACTGCAGGGTTGAAAGGTAGATGCCTGCTTCCTCACAGACCATCCAACAGGGTGTTGTCACATTTTTAAAATTTGACCCATCTGATAGAGAAGCAATGTATCTCAGTGTTTTATTAATGTGTATTTCTCTAACTGTGAGTGACTTTCAGCATTTTTATATTTGAGGACTAGTTTTATATCTTTTTCTGTTAATTATTGACTCATATCTTTTATAAGAATGGTCTTTTCGATAGAACACATCCGTGAGGAGAGCACACACTCTCCGTTAGATTTTCTTTTCTTTTTTTCTTTTTTTAATTCTTGTATTTATATTTATGCCCACCTTCCTAGGGGTTCACCTGAGTCAGTATATTTCACGGTCAGCTAGTGATCAGTCAGATTTCCTTACACACCTTGACTGTGTGTTTTCCACCCTTTCCAAGGTGTCCCTTGTGAGGAAGCAAATCCTTCAACTTTTGCAGGAGGATAAGGCCAGCTGGATAGCGGGGTTGCGGGTGTTGCAGCCTTTTCCTTCCCTGGTCTGTCCTGAGTGGCCCTCAGCCTTGCACAATGCAAACAGCCTTTAGGCCCCAGGAATATGTTGGGGATTCTTAAAGTTGTCTGTGTTTCTCTTATGTTCCAGCAGCTCATTTTAAATTCATGGCCAGGCACTTGCTGGCACCACCATGGCAGCTGCAGTGTCCCCAGTAGATCTCTGTTGCTTTGGTAATGCCCTGGGGTGGGCACTTTGTATCCTGCTGAGCTGAGCTCTGAGTTAAGTCAAATAGCCACAATGTCCTGGGGATAGTGGCTTCCTAGGTGTCTGGGAGTTTGGACAGCATATCAGCTATGCTGTGGGAATGCGCTTTTATTAGAGCTTGGTGCGTGTTCAGTCCTCTGTGGTCTGTGAGGCGGCTGGCATTTCCTGAGGCTGCTATGCCACTGAGCAGGGGAAGGGGGGTGAAGGGAATAGCCTCATGTTACAATGTCACAGACTCCACTCTCTTACTGAGGTGCAGCAGTTTCTCTTGCATAAATAATTTTCAGATTGTTCTGTGGCTTTTAATTTTCAGGTTTCTGCAATGGCTCATTTTAGTTGTTTTACCAGCATTTCCTTATTTTTGCAAGAGGGTGGTCCACTGAGGTCCTCACTCCCCCATTCTGGAAGTTGATTTTTTTTCTATGTAATTGATAGGAACAGACAAGAATGGCATCAGGAAATTCGTTCTAATAATCCCCATATTAAAAAACAAAACAGAAAAAACAGTGAAATGGCTATAAGTGTCAAGGGAATGTTGAGGGTGCTTCTCTGTGGCAGGACAAGTCCTGGGGTCTCTATTTGACTACAGCTGATGGTCAGAAGTCTGGCAGATGAATTATCACTGAGATAACTCTTAAAGGACGAGTGGTAGTTATTTACAGTTTAAGGGTCTGAGGGTAGGGAGGGGCTTTCTAGATAAATCTACTAAACCCACCTGAACTCTAACATGCTTCAGTGTGGGGTGTAGTGGGATGAAATCTGCACAGGTCTGCAGACCCCACTCCAGTGTTTCATTAGGATGTTCCCACTTGGGCAGAAAATCCCCACCTGACAGACACTGGTATTCCTGCAGGAGTGAGAGGCCCCCTGAGTTTTGATTTCCAATACCACATGTGACTAAAGCTGGAATGGGTAGAAAGAAATTGTTCGGCACCCACGCAAGTTGTCTGAAACGCAAGTTGTCTGAAACCCTATATAGTGACCAGGGATGTGGCATTGGCTAAGAATTCATTTGTTTCCCTAATCTGGAAAGCTACTCAGGGCACTTGACTGCTGTTAATTAGGTTTGGTGTTGGCAGACTCTCACATGGAAAGGGCAGATGACTTCCTTAGGGCTGAGGAAACTTCCCTCCCTTAGAACAGGAAGTGAGTATAAACAGGGCCTGAAGGCATCCATCATTGATGGGTTCCACCACCAGGTCAGTTGTCCAGAGCGGGATCCTGTTTACCTGTCAGGAATGACAGCCAAGCCTAGAATGTCCCTGTCATGTTCTCCCTCCTCCATCTGGTATTTTGAACATGGATTAGATTCTATTTATGCTTTGGAATTTGGAACCACAAGTCAAGTTCATTGCAGTGGGATAACATATTTTTACCAATGCACAGATAATGAAAAATGGGGCCTTCATTCCCTAGGACATTTCTCATCTTCTTGGGAACATCTCAATAAAATTATAACAAAATTAAGGGCCAGTGAGATTAAACAGCTGTAGAGCTGGGCCAGTGTGGCTCTTGAAATCAAAGTTGTTCTTAAGCGTAGGGAAATTGTTACCATGAGAAACTGAGAAGAAGGCTTCAGAGTTTGACAAAAGTAAAGGGTTTTTGAGGGAAACACAGTCCCAGGAAGAAAGCGTGCAGACAACAGGAATAGTGGGAAACAGAAAGGAAAGGTGGCGTGCCCCTGACAGAAACACACGTGCCTGCCTTATGATAGAGCAGGAGATAGGTTGCATCTCTGGAAAGGGGTACAGGAATAGTAGAGGTGAATTACATACCAGCGGCATCTCCCATGAATAGAGGACACTGGTAGATAATGCACATTTCTGCTGCCTTTGAAGTAGCATGAATTACCCAAGTCCTGGCAAATTAGAAGATGGAGGCAAACGAGGCAAGGTGCCCACCTGAGGACACATCAGCCTTCACTATGCCCCCCGGAAGCCGAGCGGGGTGGGGGGAGGTGCACCTGAAGCACTGATTCCTGCCCTTCAGTTCAGGTGTCCATTGAATGTGACTCTACAGCTGGATCAAACATGAGGACCAAGTCCTTAGGATGCAGAATTCAGAGGCTTCCCGAGAACCAGAGCGGGAGGTGGAGGCAACAGGACAAAATGCCGTGAGTAGGATCCTGGTTGGGGTGTAAACACAGATAAAGGGGCTGGGCAGTAGGAAATGGGTTTCTCTTCTCACCACAGAGGCTCCAAGTAGACGCAAGGGCTGTCTGGCTGTGTAGGAACTCAGGGGTCAAGGTGAGATAGAAATAAAGGTAGTTTAAATAAATATACATGCTGCGCCCCAGGGTAAACATGGGAGCAAGCTGGTGAGCACGGGCTCTTCCATTTAACATTTATAATTATATGTAGCTCAGAAAACAAGAGTGCTTTAAATGCCACCCTCTGGTAAAGGAGAACACATTCCTGAGACCGCAGGGAGCCCAGTATCCTAATTAACCTTCCAAAGGAAGGTGTCCTCCATTTGAATTTCAATTCACAGGTTGCAGACCAAACACTGGCACATTGAGGATATCTGGTAAAATGTTATGCAAGAGTAGTTTCTCTCCTGTTTCTCTATGTTTCTGTTCTTCCAGGTAACACTAAGTTGCTGCTATGGTTTCTAACTGGCGATAATATGTTTCTAGGTTATAAAGGGTGTTAGTTTATCAATTAAGATCATTTCGGCTAGAAGTAAAATAAGACCACAACTCAAAAGACATGTTATGTCATAAGAAACATATAGTTTCTCATAAATAAGACATCTAATGGAGGGATAGGCCTCGGTATTGCTTGATCCGGCAGCTCAGTGACATAACCAAGGCCAAGTTATTTCCATCTTTCTACCACCATTGTGGTGGGTGGGTCCTGGGATAAGTGAGTGAAGCATGTTTCTGAGCACTCCCGTCCCTGTGTAGTTCTGCATTAGGCGTTAGTTACCACAAGATCAATTTGCAAATGACTTGGGAGAGAGGTGAACTCAGCTGCACTGTTGGAGAGGTGCTTCTGTGAATGGCACTCACGTTGTCTCTCTTCTGCTGAGTCACTCGTTGCCATGGGACAGCAGACAGATCTGCAGCCTCAGTGCCACCAGTATGTCTTTTAGCTCTGCTGAGTCCTGGGCAGGTGTGTGTGCATCTCTTGAGTGAGGGGCACCACCTTCGTCTCTAGGTCACTGGCTTAGATATTGTAAGAGATAGATACAGATTTCAGTTTGTTTCCAGGGACTCCACTTGGTCTGCTTTTCCTCACATCACACTCAGCTGTGCTTGGCGCCAGGCTAACCTGCAGGGACCATCCCAGCTTCAGAGGCAGAGACAGCAGCCATCCACAGACGCCCTCACCAGCTCCCTTTCCTGCTTAATTACTTTTCTAGGGTCCCTTAATCATCACCTTTCAGATGTTTATTTCCCTGGCTTCTGCTGGGATTGTGGGCAGTTGAATCCCTATAATAAAGTCCTTATTCTAGGAAGCTCATAACAGTTTTGTTTCTCTGGATGAACCTTAACTTATAGAACCATTGCTGATGTCACGATTGTTCCCCTCATGGGTGGCTGCTGGCAAGCCGGGCATCGCATGCAGATGTGATGATATGCGGTGGCAGAAGGAAGACGGGGGTTGGGATTCACCTCCCCAGAAGCACCTGGTTTTATAGATCAGGTTGGATATTTGAGCAAAATCAGGACCTGCAACAAGGAGAGGAGTTAATAGCTGGCGGGCAGGCACCCAATAGATTCATGGTGTTTTACGAAGGCTGAGAAAGTGGTGCTAGGAGCTGATCTCTGTGTCCTTTGGATTCTGAAAATTTGAAGGTATAAGACCCACTAGAGATTTGGATTTGAGTTCAGGAAGGGCTCCATCAAGTCCAGCGGAAGATGGCATGGCTGCAGAAGGAGATAAAGAACAAATGAGAATCACCAGGCATCCGAGTAAGGATGATTTGGCTCAAATGAAGAAATACAAGGAAATCGGTCAGAGATTTTGTAACTTTAATTTCTTTGGAAAGATAATTTCCTCACTGGATGAATTATTTTGCTTAGGAATTTTTTTTTCTTTCTTTCTCAATTTTGTAAAAAAAACAAAAACAAAAATGAGACTGCCATTTTTGGACATTTTATTTTTTCTGTAGGAACTTACTGTCAGGAGTTAATATTTTTCTGACTTGGGGAAAACATACAGTGTTTGGATTGTCTTGTGTTTACAGTCATTTCTAGTGAGTTACACTGGACAACATGGCTAGGTGTGCTTTAAGATGAAACTAGATTATGAATTGAATTTTATGAATAGCGTAGCCTTCAAATGAACTTATTATATTTTCCAAACCGACATATGAAAGTTTTGTAGACCTCTAATGAGCTCCCATCTCCCTGGCCCCAGGAAGATGTAGCACTGGGGAGGCTACCAACCCATGTGCTAGGGGGTCTTCGGCTCCTCCTTGGACGGCAGCCATGCCCATGGTTGGCCAAAGATTGACTCTTGTGTGCCTTGGGACATGGATCTGACCGCTAGAGATGTGCATGTGTCTATACCTCTGCCTGTTGCCTTTCTTGTTCCACATCTTTCTTCTCAAAAGAAAAAAAAAATGAGAGGATTTGCTAATAAGATCAACTAGACACTGAGCCATGTTTGCAGTGGATAAATTCATTTTAGCACTACTGATGTTTTGGACCAGAAAATTCTTTGTTGTGGTGGCTGCCCTGTGAATTTCAGGATATTTAGCAGCGTTCCTGGCTTCTACTCCTTAGATACCAGTAGCACCCCTGTCCCAGTCACGACAAGCAAAAATATCTCCAGACATTGGCACGTGTCTCCTGGAGTCAAAATTGCCCCTGGTTTTGAATCACTGAGTCAACAGGACAGGTGCTTCTGTGCAAGTTGATCTTTTGTTCTATGTGGTGAAACTATGGAGCTAAGCCAAGGGGCCCTTGAGGCCTGGGCATTTTCCTGATGGACACTTATAGTTTTCCATCCAATAGACAGTTGCACCTTCTTACTCAGTAGCCAGAGATCTCATTGGAGATCTTTCCCAGGTTCACTTGCAGATATGGTAGCCAATGAGATGTAAGCAGAAATCACCAATCTGGGCTTCCAGCACAGCTCGTTAAAGGGAGTAGTCAGCTACTGATACTCTTTTGTCCTTTCCCCATCCTCCCTCTTCCTGTGTGGAATGGGGACATGATAGCTAAGTTACCCTGAGCTGCTCTGGAAGATGGAAGCCACATGCTAATGATGATAAAGTAGAAAGATGCGAGTAACCACCCTGACAGCCCTGGACTGTGGACTGTAATAGAAAAATAAAACCCACACTTGTATAAGCCCACCTTATTTCTGATCACTTTGCAAGCAGTCAAGTGCAACTGTTAATGCTTACACTTTCTCTTCTCACAAAGTGCTTGGACATTTGGGGGTTCTCATTTGACCCCCTCCCCTGCAACATGGAAGCTCTCTGGTGTTAGGATCAGGACTTAGAGGTGAAACAGGGGGTCCTATTTACGTTTGTGCCTCAGTTACCCATCCTAGCACTGTCTCCAAGAAGGGCTCAGGATTTGACTAGACTAATAATAAGTTCATATGTTGAAATCTTATTTTCATTGTTCCCTGAGGAATGGCAGAGAGGAATCATTAGCAATGGAGGGGCTAAGTCTTTCTGGAATCCTTGGCTCTGACACCATCTGAAACCATCAATAATCACTTTTAACAAATCGTTTGGAAAGACACAAAAAAATAAGAGAGCTCATCATGTTCAGGAAAAAGAACTATTCATTTCTTACTGAACAAGAGATAAAATAGGGAGAATTCAAAGAATTATGGACAAAACTCTGAGGAGGGAGGGAGTGGAAGAAAAAAAATCACAAAAAAAGCCTTCCAAGTCACACTAATGTTATTATGTGAAAAATTGGGAGCTATTGAAGACTTTTGAACAAAGCAATTAGATAAAGAGATTTTTTTTTTAAAGAGATTCCTCTGGTAGGAATTTGGAAGAAGCAGGAGAATAAGAAGAAACCAGAAACCAATCACTGAGCAGGTCACACAAGTCTAGGTAATGAATATATAGTCATTGAGGCTTTAAATATGGGCAACAATAGGAATGGGGAAGAATCAGACTAATGATTGTTGGTCGTGAGCCATATTAGAACCATCTGGAAAGCTTTAGAAAACATGCCAGTGTCTGGGCTCCGCCCATCTCCTAGTCATCTTCAGGTCTTCCTGTACCCCTGCCCCAGACTTGCACAGCCTCCCCAATTATCTACAGCCCCCAGCAGAGTGGTCCTTTTATTCCAATCAGTGAATGTACCATGGAATACACGTGACATAGAAAAGAGATAGGTTGGAGGACTGCAAGGGAATTTTTATGTCTGTGCCACAAATGTCAAAATTTTTGCTCTTCTCCTACCAGCCAGAATGTTTTCTATGGATGCACCTGCCTTCTATGTAGGCTGGAAACTCTAGTGTAGCTATGTGAGGAAGAAGAGGAAATGAGTTTAATGAGTGTTAGGGGTGGAATTTTGTCCCCCTAAAAATGTATATTGAAATTCAAACCCTTGGTGCCTCATAATATGACTGTATTTGGAAATAGAGTCATTGTAGATACTCATATAGTTCATTAAGATGAGGTTATATTGCAGTAGGGTGGGTCCTTAAATCAATATGATTGGTGTCCTTATAAGAAGAGGAGGGCCACACAGGGAGAAGATGGTCATGTTGTGACAGTCAGAGATGGAAGTGATATCTCTCTAAGGATCTGTCAAGTATTGGTGGCAAATAGCAGCTCTAAGAGGCAAGAAAGTTTTCTCCTCTATAGGTTTCAGAGGGAGAATGGCCCTGCCTACATCTTGATTTTGAGCTTCTAGTCTCCAGAACTGTTAGACAATGAATTTCTGTTGTTTTAAGCTGTCCATTTGTGGTCATTTGTTACAGCAGCCCTTGGATACGCATATAGTGAGCCCTTAGCCAATCTTGGTGATAATGCATTTACTGTTCCTTTGTCAGTGTGTTCCAAGACCTATTGAAACATAGGTGATAGGATAAACTGAACAGACAATGCAAGTGGTAAGGCTGGCAGTAGATCAGTCTTAGAGAAGAGCTTCACCTCCCCACCTCCCAGACATGTGCCCTTCTTACATGTTCTCCTGTAACATGTTGTCACTTTAAGGGCATGTGAGACCCAAGTAAGACTCACCTGGGATATACTCGCTGTCCAGGTTCATGACCACAGGGAATTCTATGTGTGGAGAATTATAGGTCCAGTGTCGTAAGGATAGGGGTGATAATGTCTGTGTATACTAAGCAAAAACAATTAACAATGATAACAAAAATAAAACAAATTCCATGAGAGTTCCTGCTCATAATTCACAAGAGTGAAAAAGATATACTTGAGTCCTTTGCTGGGGAGCTTATTGTGAAAATAATTTGAAAGATAAATCCCTATGCAAGTGAAAAACATAATAATTAACCAAAACCACAAAATAATGAAGGAAGGCTCTGAGTAGTTGCAAACAAGACAAGAAAACAGTCAATCCCTATATACTTTTAAGAAATAACATATATTTATTTGAAAATTTAAAACTTTAGGATCACTTATTGAATTATATATGTCCCCTTTTTAAAAATTTATTATGTGTATGTTGTTAACCAATATCCTTGAAAAATGGAGAAATCTCATGATGTCATTTAGTGACTACTGATTATTGTTCTATATTAACTAGGGATTGTTCATAAATTAGTCTTTCCCAAGAAATTCATTTCAACAATATGACCTTTCTGGTCATGATACTATTTTAGTAATTCAAAATTCAATGACTCTATCATTGAGAAACATCAGCTGATTACTGAAACTTTTTTTCTCCAATTGAATATTTTATACAGAAAGCAAAAGTCACCTTTGTGTACATTTTCTTCATTTCTGTGACACCCTCTGATTATTTCATGTGAATTATAAAATGGCATCTAATTTTATTATAGTATTAGAGGTACTATAATGCTCGATGAATAAAGATAAACTAGTCAGTCTTTCAATTTTTATTTTAATTATGCAGATGTGAGTTTGAATTCCTGACACTTCCTTTAAGAAACTACAATAATTCCAGGAGCTCCAGAATAGAAATGCATGCATATGGTGTTAGCAAACTGTATTGTTAATTGGCCAGGCTTGCATATGGCCAGTCGCTTGCATATACTGTGTCAAAAAGACACACCCATGATTCCCTCTCTTACAGAATAAATGTTGGGGCCACCTGGACTCCCCAGGATTCATCTTCACTGGGACATTATCAAAAGTTTCTCATTCCTTCCTGAGAACCACCCTCTTTCCTCAAAACCAAGTAAGCACTTTGTAGCATAGAAAAGGAAATGATTGGAATGGATAGTGAAAAGGATAATTGATCAGGAGAGGAAGGAAGGAGGTACATTCATGTCTGCCATCCTGCCATTAATCCAATGAGCTCCATATACTTCATGTCATTAATGATTTCCTGCAGTTTCAGTATTACTATTTACCTACATATAAGGCAACTTAATATTTAATATACTTAATATTTTAGTGTTAAGGACATTTGAGAGAACCAAGCACATATATAACAGATGTATATGGGTGTTGGAAAATTAGCATTATGTGATAATCTCTGTATTTCTAGGTTGGCTTATAATACTTCATGCATTTTCTTCTTGTAGTACTTAAACATATTTTATCACTGAACATTTTTCTATTTATTTCCTTCTCCCAAAATGATGAGAAATATTCTGAGGAACACAAAAAGTCCTCTATTTTTCATATCCCTGATGCACTTAGCACAAAGAATGCTACGTGGCATCCTCTCAACACCTCTGCTGAGTGAATGACATGCTTATGACCCGTTAGGCTGTAAATCCATGTCTGTTGAATTGCATCACAGCTCCACAGGGTCTCAGGTCTGTGGAAACCAGCTTATCTCTGTCCGTTTCCTTGGCTGTGATATTGGCAGTATAAGCTGAAATGCTTTTATTATTAAAGTCACAGTGAACAATTGATTCCAGCCTTAACGGTATTCGGGGAGAAGATACCCAATTGTTAGTCGTCTCCCTGGAGTTTGATCTCAACCAAGCCACGTTCCAATATTTCAACACAATTTAATGGCTTTAAATACTTTCATTTATGCTCCTAAAAATAATCCCAGAAGATCGTCTCCTTCACATTGAACTCCTTGTGCATTGAGAAGCCAATTCCTTTGCTCCACCATCTGTGGAATTTTTCACCGCACTGCCTCACTTGGAAGGCTTGTTCTGTCCTAATATGTGACAATTAATCATTGAAAAAATAAAGTGCCCCTTCAATGTATCAGGATGCAGTAACTATAACAAAGATTTTTCTCCAGTTCATAGTGGAGTTTTGGTTATAAAAATAAGTAGTGGTACACCAGTTATTATGTGCATTGGCTTATTTGTTGCTCTAACCAGGGTTTGATATATGTGTATTTATATCTTTCATATGAAATAATTTGTGTATCTCTACAAAGCATCCAGCTCAAATTGATCCCAAATATGAGAAACTTTAAGAATGTTGAGCTTATCTTATATTTTTCCCTGATAGAAGAGAACTGAGTTACTGGATACAGTTAAACTATATTATGGTTTTGCAACAGAACTAATGACTTAATAGAGGAAAGCATTGATTATTTTAAAATGTATAAAATTATAGAACTTTTGAGTTAGGCTATCCCTCGGTGTTCTTCTAGTCTAAGCTCATTTTAGTGAGAAAATAATGCTGAGCTGGCAACACCCAGCTCATGCATTCAACCTGTGCAGTCAGTGGTGGCCGGCACCGTTGGAACCCAGCACACGGAAGTGCTCTGCTGAGGAAGAGAGGCTCTGGGGACTTTGTAGAAGGACAAAGCGGTTTAAGGAAGACTGTATATGTCAAGTGACTACTTAGAATCAGGTGTCCAGTGCTTTCAGGAGTGAAGGTGGTGTGGTGTGGGGACTCAGTGGTTTAGACGGTGTGGGGACATGGGGGGTTAGAACCAGGAAAAAACACAGGACAAGCTATAGTGACTGGGGAACAGAGCGGGAAGGAGGCTATGGGGAAGGAATAGGGCAGCCTTCTTGCTGAGTGTCTGGGGGTGACTTCAAGATGTTTCTGTTTCCAGTTAAGGGGGTTTCCTATCTGTCCAACCACGTGAAAGAAATGAAGGTGTTTAAATTGAGTTTGAGTTAAAATTGATTTCAGTGAAAATTAAATTCACTTTAAAGGTAAAAATCTTCCACTTTTAATGAAAATAAAGAATTAATGTTTTACAGTGGTAACTCTAGCTTTCTCTCAAAATATCAGGCTGATGTTCAATGATATCACCCATTTGGGAAGGTATTTCTTGCCTGCTGTGTGTGTACTCCAGGTGTCCAAGATTTTTTTTTTTTTTTTTAGCTGAGCCATCCTGCTGCCTTTTGGCAGCTCAGCTTGGTCTGGGCATCGAACTGCTGTTGCTCAGAGCTCGCACTCTTGAGCAAGCTCTTAACCAGCTGAGCCACTCGGCTGGCCCAGGTGTCCAAGTTTTGACTGATATTGTAAGTTGTGACCCATCTGATAAATGAACAGCCTCTGAGAGACACCCTAGAAGCGGGTAGAATGGTCCAGCTGGGAGCAGATATGCTGTGATTTATCAATCCCACTTCTGCTATGCATCCCCAAGGATCTGCACACACCCCCAACGAAGTACAACAAGCGGCCCCAAGGAGTTGCTCACACACATTAACAAAGAAACATGACAAGTCACAGAAGAGTGCGTAATGGTGTGTGTGTGTGGGGGGGAGAGGCCAGAACCCAGAAAACAGCCCTGAGGGAGAAAAAAGTAGGAGAAACAGAATGAGATCTGTAGTAAGATTTGCATAAACCCAACATTCTAGATATTTCACAAATTCAGTTGTACGTATTAAACATGTTCAGCATTTACCTCTGTCTGGAGGGTTTTGGAGACATGAATGAATTAAAAATTAATGAACAGTAAAAAAATACTTCTAAGGCAAGACGTGCACCTTGTGTGAATGAATGATGATTATCTGCTATGAACTAAGGACTGTGATTTATTCCAAAGCCCGTTTCTGAAGTCAAAAGGATGAAAGGAGGAAGATAGAAAGAAAGAGGGAAGGAATATTTTATAGTTACACACTAATAGATTCTTTGTCTGCAGAACAAGGTGAATTAAAAGATGCCAAACACACCCTGTGGAATTTTACAGTTTACTGAGCAGTTAGCAAGACGGCTGTGAATACTCACTGTCTTTGATCCCTCCCTCCTGCCTGTCTTTTCCACATAAAATAAATGACAAATGACTCTTTTTCAGTCATTACTGAGACGGAAAGGGAAGGATAGACAGGAGCTGTCTGAGTCTCATGTTGAGCTCTTTTCAGAAGTGGGTTTTGCCATTTCAGATGTGCTGATGTTCTAAACGTGCTGTTACCTTTTTCAGTTCACTACCATCTCTGTTTAACATTTGTCATTGATAACATTTAAGGAGTGTGTCCACCCAGTTAGAGAACATGCCTGTGCATAGCTCTGAGTTAAAATAACTGAGGAATAGACCTCGGTTGATTTAGAAAACTTAAAACACAAACTATACACTGGCAAGCTCTGACCACACTCAATGAAACACACTTGAGGAAGTTATTTGGAAAATTCAAATAGAGAATGGGATGGAGGGCGGAGTGCCCGTCCTGACTCCTTTCGGGGCAGTGGGGCTGCTCCCTCTCCAGCCCTTGCCCTGGGGAAGGGGCTGCCTCTCCCAGGAAGGTGCCCCTCCCCAGAGCATCCCGCATCCAAATGCCTGGTCCTATGGGGGCCACATCCCCGTTGTCAGGGAAGATCCACTCTGAGGGGCCTTCCCAGCCTGAGCTTGCTGTGGGATCTGCTGAGGCCTTTGGTGCAGCCCTATCTCCCCGTTCACACCCCTCCTCTGCCCAGTCCCTCCCTCCTAATTAGAACTGAGTGCCTGCCCCCTCACAGCTCCTGCACCTCACTCCCCATTGGAGTCTGCGATCGTGGGGAACCCAGACATAGGCAATAATAAAAGGGTTTTTCAACAAAGGTAAAGAAACATTTGAGATGATGTGATGTCCTGTTACCAGCGCTACACTAACTTTCCTCTGTAAAATAATAATGATCACAATCATAACAATGATACTACTAATAATAGATTGCCCACTGGTGTCAGATACCAAATTAAACATGGGAATCACAGAGACTGGTAGCACATCCATGGCCCTTGGCCTGGAAAACCTTTTGATGAGTGTCATTTCTTGACAATTTTGCTTAACCCGAAATCTCCTTTTATTGATGTTTTAATATATATGATTTTGATATGACTGTTCATGTTTAGTCCCAAGAATGTTGAGACAGTGAGTAAATCCTTGGCATGTTCTAGTAGGTTTTGCAGCCACCTTTAAAGGCTGGCATCAGTGGAGAAGCTAATACAAAATTTTTTTATTATCTGGAATGGATAATCTAGCATTTATTTATTTTTGCCAGCCATGATGTGCTTTCAAATTACTTTGCATTCAGTAGGTTCCCATCAGCTTAGGTTGCTAAGACACAGGCAAAAGCTTCCAGGGAGGAAAATCCGGACCAGGGATGAATAATTCAGAGGTGACCAAGCTTGAAATATTAATATCAGGTTTTCTCCCTAAAATTGTGCACTTTGAATGTGCTGCATTCCAGAAGAGAATTCCAATGATTTCCGTACAACTTCTCAGGAGGATTTGTTAATGCAAGCACCTCTCTAGGAGATAAAGAGGCAGAAGATCTTATGGACTTTATAATCCGTTTGATGTAAAAAAAAAAAAAGATATAACCTAGAAAACTTGGAATACACTCAGGAAACAGTACACGATCATGGGTATTACAGTTCCATATTGAAAGCATTAACTTTTTAAAGTCACAAAAGTAGAACCATGTCAGATTATCGGCAGAACAGACAGAACAGGTAATAAATCGGTGACCCCAGCATCCCCTGGAAACAGTGTGGGGATTTTGTTGTTCTTTCTGCAGAAACTACAGGGGAAGAGGGGATGAGGGAACTGGCTGAGATGATTGGTCATCACTGCTGAGGAGAAGCAGAGACTTGGTGGCACAGTGGGGGCAGAAGGATTACTGACATACAGGACATCACTGTGCCACCTCAGGGGACTCCCTTGTCCTGTGTCAGCCATGTTCACAGAGGACACAGGCCCTTCAGGAGTGAAGGCTGTGGTCACCAACACGAAAGGAACCAAGACCAGCTAAGTTCCTGCTGAGAGCCGAGGGAACATGGCAAAGCGAGCATAGCAGGGTGGGAGGAAAAGCGTCCCCTTCATAAATTCTA
Source organism: Hipposideros armiger (assembly GCF_001890085.2). NCBI lineage: Eukaryota > Metazoa > Chordata > Mammalia > Chiroptera > Hipposideridae > Hipposideros > Hipposideros armiger. Next base: position 438,444 of record NW_017732112.1, on the reverse strand, counting down.
TGAGCACATGTCCAGCTTCAAAAACAAAGACTACAGTAGTGACAAGGAAACTCCCAAGGTGTAAACAAAAAATAGCCCTTGTGTACTTTTTCCTGCGGAGGTGCTGCACTCCTGGGAATTTCGTGGACCCTCCTGTGAATTAGTTCCTACTTTTTCCCACAAGTTCACCTTGAAATTGAAGGCTGCAATGGCTTCAGTGGCCTGTTTTCTGAAAGTAACGCCACCAATTGGGATGCTGTCAGAATTTTAAGATGCTGACTGTAATCAGTATTTGGGTACACACTTCTTTAGGTAGAGTCAACGTTTTGCCCAAAGTGAACAACTCAGACCTCCAGCCAGAAAACAGAAACACAGGAAAAATTCCCTCTTCCTTCTCCCATCTTACTCAGCTATTAATCTCTGTAATTGTTTCTGTGTTTCTGAATATTAATCTGTTGTATCAGGGACTAGAGGTCAGGATGGCAAAACAGGATAATATGTTCATACAGATTATCAGGGAAAAGTGCAGTGAGTGTCCACATTACAGATTTTAGGATATTGGCATAATAATGATTCTAGCATATCACTTTCGGTCAGCACTGTAAGCCAAGATGTGTCACCAGGTTAAATCTGTGGGCTCTCAAGTGTGGAATACATTACACTAAAATCTCAGAGGAATGTTAATTTCTTCAGTTAAATTTCAATACGAGAGTTCAAATGTATACTTGACGGGAAAGGTGGATAAATTCAGTCAAGCAAGAAACAATACATTCGGAAATGTATTAAAATGCAGAGGAAAGATGGATGGAGAACCTCTTTTATTCATCATGGTTTTGCACTGAGTTCTTTGGGGATTTTGGAGTTTATCTGGCCTGCTGGGAGGGGACATGATCTGTCCTTGAAATGGAAGCCTTTGCTCTACTTCTTCTACTGTCAAGATTTGGTGTGAAAACCTGCTCAACATATTATTTTCAGGACCAGCAAAAAATTGTCAGAATTGCCATGTATGATATCATGTTTCCCTTAAAGTACCTAGAACTTTCAAAGGCCAGCAGCATGGTTTCCACTACTAAGATGGGCAGCGTGAATGATGGTGTCACCAGAACGGTTTTCAGTCTCGTGACAGTTCATGCTTTGGAGAACAGTAAGAAGAGTGATCTCTCTGGGGCTGGCCTTAAGGTATTTGAGGGCAGAACCTTTTATTTCCTCTCAATAACTACAAAATTAGGAAGACCTCTTTTTGGTAAAGGGTAAGATTTTTCTAAGTGTAAGATGTCTTTCTCTTCCTGGAGATGGTGGCACAAAACCACCTAATAGTATACTTAAAAATGGTTAAAATGGTAAACTTTATGGTATGTATATTTACCATAATAAAAACATTTCTTTCTCTTTCCTCTATACCTTTTCCTGAACAACAAAATAATGCAACTATTTATGAAAACTGAGTTAGATTAAACCTATTTGAAATGCAACAGGTAGAAAATTTTTTCTATTTTATGCTTCTAACCTACCGGTCAGTATGGAAAGTCTGAGTTGTATGTGTCTCACTTTTTTTTTTTTAAATTGGAGATCAGTTTCTCTTCCAATGTTATGCTGTACTTTATTATAAAGATTAAAACTCTAACCAATGTATATGATTGAATTGGAGACGAAAGTGGCCTGTGTTGTTTCTAAGAAGGAAACCCATTGAGAAACACTTTCCCGGTTCTTACTCCCAAAAAGTAGGTATACACTATGGGGTTGGGGTTAGGCAGAGGTTAAAATCCTGCCAGGACAGGAACTATAGAAATGAAATCAGGTGTCTAATGTTTACATAGCTGATTAAGCTGGTGGGGATTCCAGACAAATGCAAGACAACTAAGGTCATATATGGATTTGAATATTTTGTTGATAGTTCAAAATTACAGTAATATGAGAGTTTATAGGCATCAGTATAATATTTTTTTATTTGCTTAGAGGAAACTACTAAAATGCATTTGCTAATATTAATTTGTTCCTCATATTTGTTTTAATGGCTTCTTTTAGTTCTTGGCAACTCACAGGAGAAATGCTTACCAGAGCACCGGGTAGAGAGAGCAAATTCTTTCTCCTACTCCTGACAGCTGTCCCCACCCAGGCTCAAACTGTATTCACACTGAGACTTACTGTCTTTTATTTCTGAGGTTGGGGCAGAAGTTTGTTTGTTTGGGCAGTGCACTCTCTTCATCTGGAAAGCTTGTCTTCTCTGGGAAAGGGCTTCTGTCTCCAGTTTATTGAGGATTACCATGTTTTTCCAAGCCATAACTCCCGAACTACAGTGGCTTGGTCCGGAAGTGAACGTCTGCCTCATTTTATCTACAGCTCATTGACTTATGGGGGACAAGTGAACCAGGAATCTTTCTGTGGGATTAGGAAAGATAGTTTTCTCAGGGGATGGGGTGTGTGTTGCTGGTTGGGAAGGGCTCGAGGAGAGGGAAGCTGTGTGATGTGTTTGGGACCATATCTCTCCCCTCTGTGGAGGGAAAGAGCAGAGCCTAGAAGCCAAGACAAGCAGAGACAAGAAATGGAGATAAAGTGTCCCTGTGGCCTGTGAGTCCAAATTCCCATCACCCTGAGACCTCTGTTCGTCTCCTCATTTAGTGGCTAGCGTATGTCTTTTGTTATATGAGATAACCCATTTCCTTTCACCACATTCCTCTTTTTGCTTAAACTGTATTTTAGTTGGTTTGTTGATACGACCCGCGCACCAACCAAGCGTTCCTGACTCATTAGCTAGTCTCCCGAGAGGGTACCTGAGAGGAGTGGGTGGGAGACTGGAAAAGAGACTAGAGATGAAAGCTGGGGACAGGAGGTCCACCCAATGCTGATAGCAGAGAGTGGCCTCGTTTATTATTTGTACACAACTTTTATATCAAAGGTAACTTTTTTTAGGTAGGGGGGTTTTGGGACCTTGAGGGCATAGCCCCCTCCTCTCAGTGAAAAAATTCCTTGGAGGCAATCTTTCCAAAGGGAGACAAAACAAAGTATAGCAAGCAGAAACTGTTAACAGAATGGCCTCCCACTCTGTGGCTTTCAAGGCCGTTAGCTGTTTTCTCCTCAGCAGCCAACCTTCCCACGCTGCTCCCCCGGGCCTGAGAGCCTGTCAGCCTGCCAGCTTTCAGGCTTAACCCTTACTGCAGACTTCCGGCTCCCTACAGTTTGTTTCTGGCACTTGGAACTAGAAGTCTTGACTAATTCAAAGGCAAGCCCTCCTCAGATAAGTGAATTCTGGAATCGGACTTTCTCTCTTTTGTACCGTGTTTAGCCAACCTTGGAAAATCTAGACATTCTTCATTTGTATGTCCTTTCGCCCCATATCCAGAACTCACGGTGCTGTCCCTTCGTACTGGAGAAAGTGCTTTCTGTCTCTTGGGAAGGGAGCAGGGGTTGTGAGGGGCCAATTTCTGTTGGTTTGGTTTCTAAGAATGGCAGTAAGAATTACGTTTTGTAAAATTAATTCCTGAAATGCTAGAATGTCTGTTATATGCCTTTGAGGCTGAGCATAAAGACTGGACAAGACTGACCAAGATCGTTAGCAGGAGCAGGACCCAGTGGAAGGTGCGTCTCCAGATGCCACTCCTCAGGGGGCCCCACGCGGGAGCCTCTTTTTTGTTGACATTATGTTTCCTTTCAAAGACCAATTAGGCCTTTCCAAAATGGCAACTTTTAGAGTCTTCGATATTTTGACCCAATGAGGTACTTAATTGGAACAGATTGGCAAATAGATAAAACAAATATAACACAACAAAAAACAAGAACAACAACAAAAAACTTTTACTAATAGTGCATAAGACATCTCATTTTCTTCTCATAAAAGCCACCACAGGAGGGTTTCTTCCCTTAAAATTTGCTATGCTTTGTGACAGGACCTGGGTACCTTGGCCACCATTGTTGGTTTAGATGGGGACCTGGACCTTTCACATGCAGAGATGCCAACATGAAGCATAAGGAATTTGGGGGCAAGAACCCACCAGCAGAAGACTCTCCACTGGGCAGGGACTGATGCATTAAGTCAGGTCTCCTGCCTTGGGATTTGGAATCTGGGACCCAGGAGAGCGTAGCGGTCAGAATAGTGATGTTGAAGCTGTGGCAGCCGCAGGAGAGCTGAGGATGCGCAGAACTGGTGGGTGTGGGGACGGCGGAGCTAGTCCAGTGGGGAACAGGGCTTGTGGGCTCCTGGCTTCTCTATCCAGCATGCTTCTCCTCTTCTGCACAACACCAGGGAGCCCAGCTTAGGAGAAGGTTTCCTTACTTCCTTGAGTATTCGGGTATTAACTCCATATTGCTCTAAGGTATCTGGAGCAAATCTATTCCTAAGAATCTGAAAGGGGCTGGTTAAAAAAATAAGCCACATGGTTGATTACCAACTACTTCTAGAGGGAGATTCAAAAGAAAGTAAAATCAGTGAACTTTGTCGTCTTCAATGGAAATGAATAATAAATAGCAAATATGTATATACCACTCTATGCCAGGCACTATTCTAGACATAAATTTATTTAATCCTAATAACACAGCCCAATGAGGAAGGCACTCTTATTATCCTGATTTACAGATTAGGAAACTGAACACAGAGAGGTTACGTAACTTGCACAAGGTCACAAAGCTGGCGGATGAGAGTGCTGAAAAATGACCCCAGGCCATCTGACTCCAGGGCACTTGCCCTTAATTGCTACATTCTAACACCTTTATACATTTCTGTGGAACTTGGCTATTTATAGTGAAATAACATCAACACCGTATCTTCCTGGACAACCAATGCACCCTTCACTTCTAAAAGGGTTCTGGTGGTCAAGTTCCTGTTATGTCCTGGTCCTTTGGTTTTGTGGGGTGAGGGACTCTGGTTCTGGTTGCAGCTGGAGGTCACAGTTCTTTCCTCCGGGCATGCTTTGGCTGTATGACAGGCAGTTTTTGTCTGTTGTCTCTGAAAAGCAGCTCAGCATCTTGTTAAACAGGACAGGACCATTTTGAGTTGGCTCTGTGGTTACACTCCCACCTTGGGAAACATTCTGTCCTCTTTGCTCTAGGAGCTCCACGACTATCTGGAGCTCCTATCTTCATTCTCCACGCTGGAGGAGTGGGCACCCCCTATCATGACTTGAGAAGTTTCCCGAGTTCGCGGAGCTGGGGAGTGAAGGCAGTTGGCCTTGAGACCATACTTCTCAGGCCCTGCAGCTCTTCCCACCGGCATGTGGTGTTCGGCGTGTCCCATCCTGAGGGGAACATAAATATGGGAAACCAAGTAAATTTAGAAGGTGACTTTAGTTTACAAACTGGCCCCTGTGCTTGGAGAGCAAGGAGAGACCACACAAAGGAGCTGGCCATCCAGGTTGGCAGGTGGCAGGTGTGATAAACAGGGGAACTTACACAGGAGGCTTGTGTGAGCACCACGAGATGAGTAGATCTCCACACCTGCCCTTCAGGACCTTAAACGTTTACACAGAGGCCTTAACGGGGCTCAGTCACATGTACTGTCCAGGTGGTCTCACCAACACCTTCCCCTTTCAAGGCTGCGTGCTTGAAACAGCTCCAGCCATGGGAATGGTGGATGAAAAGCACATTGTGAGGACAGAGGAGGGGGTGAAGAACCCCCGATTGCCTGGGTCCAGCTCTCGGGTCAACCGGTAGTCACCTCCTTTCGATGACCTCCTCCAACAGATGTGAGTTCTGTTGGGCTACTACAAATGCATAACCCAAGAAATGAGAGGTGAAACCAGAGCTTATTGGAGGTTTTCCTTCCCTAAGCTAACTAAACAGTTCATTCTAGGTGGATCCCAGCTTCCAGAACGTGACATAAAGCACAGTGACATCCCTCCATTGGCTAGAAACAGAAGGCTAGCAAGTCCTCACGTCACCTAGTAGGGAAAGTCATGGATGAGGGTTTGCTGCTTCCAAAAATGAGAGCCCTGCTTGTTAAACTGGTTAAGACTTTCCAAACTGAGCTCTCACATGTATTAGCATTCTCCATAGAAAGGATAGATAGATAATAGGTAAGTAGGTAGGTAGATAGATGCATCATAAATATGTAGTTAGATAGATAATAGGTAGACAGATAGATAGATAGATAGATAGATAGATAGATAGATAGATAGATGCATGTGGTTATGAAGGCTGTTGCATCCCAGGATCTCTAAGGTGAGATGGCAGGCTAGAGACCCCAGAGAGCTGATAGCGTACATTCCTGTCCAAGTCTGAAGGCTTGAAGACCAGAGGTCAATGGCGTAGGTCAAGGCCAAAGATGCAAAGAGATCCAGGCAGAGCTGATGTTTCATAGTTGAGTCCAAAGGCAGGAAAAACCCAATGACCAAGTTTGAAGATAGTCAGGTAGAAGAAATTCCCCATCATTTGGAGGAAGGTCAGCCTTTATGTTCACTTCAGACCTTCAACTGATTGGATGGGGCTCACCCACATTAGGAGGTTCAGTCTGCTTTAGTCTGTCTGTTTAAATGTTCATCTCATCCAAAACCACCCTTACAGACTCATCCAGAATAATTTTTGACCAAATAGTCAGGTTGACACATAAAATTAACCATCACACATGTGTTTAAATTTAGGTTGAACTGGAAAAAGACAGGCCAGGACCTAAGAAGGTCAAGTGTTAGTTCCTCCCCACTATATAGTTACCAGCCATGGGTTCTAGCCAATCTATTTTCTAATGAGGACACGAAAGTGTGAGTTTGAAATGAGATTTTGTATTAAAATGATTTAGTAAGCTATAAAACACTAAAAAAAAAAAAAGATTCTATTATAATCAGGATGGTTCCAGTTTGGAAGCATTGACTTTTATGGAGATTGGACAATTAGCAACCGTGTAACCTTGGGAGTGACAGCAGTTTCCCTGTGGCTGCTGAAGGAGCCCTTGTCTTGCCAAGGACATTAAATCACTTTCAGGGGGGTCCCCTTGGGGCATCCCACAAGCATCACTGGAGGGTGAAGAGCAGAGAATAACTGCTTTGCATCTGTCAAGTAGTCTTCTTTCTGAGGAGAAGCAGAGGAGGCACAAACACTGGGCGTAGGGGACAAGGTCCCACAGAGCAGTGTTTACACCATCTCATAGGAAGTTTCCTGGCTTCCAGATTATTTTAAGAGGCTGAGAAAATAGGAATCCACTCACAGGAGGCAGCATGTGGCACCATTGGAATGCGGGAATGAAAGTCCAGCCAACAGTGCTCTGTGGGCCACAGAATTGGGGAAATTTTTCTTGTAGTTCTTTCATGCTTTAAATGAGCTGGAGTCAAATGTGAACTTAATTACTTTTTAGTTGTTGTCAGGATAGATGTGTTTTGATATATACTGATATTTTTTTTCAGGTTTCATTCTGAAAAGAGACCTAATTTTAGCAGACACATTCTCCCTTTAAAGGGAGAAATTCTTGAATCCTGCTTCTATCTAGGTAAAATCACTCAGGCCATTAAAATATATGCTCCTAGAGTCAAGTTGAAAGGTGGATGCTACTTGTTAAGTATAAACAATACACTCTATCAAGTCTAAAAACTCAGGAATTCTTTCAGATGCTTCTATTTTAATATTCAACTTGGTTTTTATGTTGAGGTCCCCATTTGGCCAAGATGGCTGACTTTAATCTCAGTAGATTTGGGTTCTAAGTTGAGTTTGAAGCAAGGGATTTATATTTTGGGGAAGAGGGGGGTGAGGGATGAGGTGGAGTGGGTCTTGATGTCATCTGACACCAATTAGGTGTCAGCTGAGATGACTATCTATCTCCTTGTCTAAGACCTATGTCCCTTCCTCTTCTCAGCCACTCCTAGGCACTTAAAGCAACTATGCTGAGTCTATTTTCAAATGAGGTCACAGAAATCTCCCAACTTTGTCAATTTGTGCCTGCCTAGGTAGTCCCTTGGCCATCTGTTTTTGGAATCTTGCCCATTTCTCTGTTCTTTGATTTACATGACTATTTGAAAGATATTTTGAAACACTTTTTATCTGGAAATAATTTAAAACTTCCAGACAATTTGCAAAAATAGTACAAAGGACCCTGTTTACTTTTTATACAATTTCACTAATTCTTAACATCTTGCCACACTTGCTTTATCATTCTCCCTCTGTAAATACATATTTTTATTTTTTCAACTGTTTGAGAGTAGGTTGCATGGATCACTTTATTATACTTTATCCCATAATTTCAGTGTGTATTTTCTAAGGACAAAATATTTTTCTACATATTCATAGTTCAGTTATTAAACTCAGAAAATTTAACAGATACTCTACTTTAGTCTATAGTGCAATATCCATTTCACCAATATTCCAGTTTCATTAATTTTCCCAATTATGTCCTTCATAGCACTCTTTTTCTAGATCATGTATTGTCTTTAGGTGTCATTTCTGTTTAGTACCATTTAATCTAGAGCGATTCATCAGTTTTTCTTTGTCTCTCATGTTATGCTTAATTGTGAAACATTCAATAAAATAGCATCCTTCCATTTGGAATTCTGCAAAGTACCCTCGTGATTAGATGGTTTACCTGTGTTTGGCTAGAATACTGCGTGAGTGATGTTGTGCCCTCCTCAGGGTCTCACATCTGAGAGAGGCTCATGGTTTTCATGTGGCCCTTATTGGAGATATTCACTCTGAGAATTAGGTTAAGGTTTTGTTCCATTTATCCACTACATAGTTGTTATTTTCCCCCTGTTATCAGTAAGTATATTATGAGGAAATATTTTGAAATTATATAAGATTCTTTTTCTTTTTAATCAAAACTGCCCCCCTTACCACCTATTGGTGACGCTAGCTTAAATTAATTTTTACCATGATGCCTGCAAATGGTGAACTTATGATCCATCATTCCTTTTATAAGTTGATATACTAGAGTAAGGGAGAGCTGCCACTTTTCACCTATCCATCATCTATCTGTCTGTCTGTCTTTCTCCCTATTTTCTATTTTTCTTTTATCCTCTATCTACCTGTCTATCAATCATCTATCTCTATCATTAGTACAGACTCATGGATCTTTGTTTTACGTAATGAGTTATATGCTCTTAAAGTCCTCATTTATTTTGATGATAAAATTGCCCAACATTTGGCCAGTGAGAGTCTCAGCTTGCTACTGTGCCTTTTTGACATATTTCTTTCAATTTTGGACCTTTTACTTAATTGGTGGCACAAGATGTTTCATCTTTATTTTATGCCCCCCATTGCCCTAGCCCCATAAGTTATTTTCAAAGATGCTGATTCTTTTTCATTAGGAATGATACTTAGAAACCAATTTCTGGGCCCTAAGTATGCGATTTGCTTCTAGGCCCTTTCAAAGGACAGAGTTAGAAACACACACACACACACACACACACACACACACACACACACACACACATGCACACACACCTGGAATTATTAATCATATCATGTTTTCACCTGCCTTACCCCATTCCATAACTGCAGCTTCTTTCATCCCCTGTGAGACCTTGACTTCCAACAACATCCATCTATTTATTTACTCAGCCCTACAACATGCACACTTTAGTGTCAGAATCATTATTCCTGTACTACTCCAAAATAGAAACAAGCCAACCAAAATTTGTTCGCAGCTCTTTCCCCCTCTTTAGATGAGGGCAGATACGGTGAAAGAACAGTATTCAAAAGTGAGTTGGACTGGATCTATTGTTTTCCCTGAGTGTAGTTATTGAATCACTTGAAATAATGCATCTCGTGCCAGGGTTCCACCCATTCTTGTTGATTGTATTTTATTTTTAATACATTAAACATTAATATGAATCCAAAATGCAAAACTATGCAAAGAGTATTCTCAGCCAAAGACCTCCCCCTTTTCCATAGTTCGTAATTCTTTTTCTCTATCGTAGTCCTTAACCAATTCTTAAATAATTCTTCACTTTTCGGTTATTCTGTTTCTTTTTGAAAAATTAAAAAAACCCATCTATGTTTTCTGAACCCCCCCCCCTTTGACTTTCATGTGTATATTAAAGTCTTCAGGCTGTAAGCCATCCTTAGCAGGAGTCCCTAGTGAAGGGCTCTTGAATCTTCTTACCTTAGTGATATCCTGTATATTCTGGAAATCATTCATTTCATACAGATGTTTCTCTTTTTTTACAGCTGCACAACATTCCCTCCATTCTTTAATGTTTGCCCATTGAGGTTGTTTGCAGTATTTTATAAGAACAAATCATGTAGCAGTGAATGAAATGACCTGCCACATAGGTGTGTTTGTGTTGTTGGAAGTATAATTTTAGTGCAAATTCTTAGAGGAAGAACCAGGTCTCCTTGGGGAAATGCCTGCCTCTGGGCTTGGAGCAGGAAAGGTTTGAAATAGTTTGAATATCTTGTGACAAAAAGCAGGAAAATGCCCTGAAATTGACGGAGGCATGTCAAGAACACCCAAGAGCAAACGTGAGGGAGTCCCTACTGGCCAATCTAGAGCATGTTGAACATTCATTTCTCAGGGAAAATGGAAATGCAGTTTTGTTCAACAAATTTGTTGACAAGTTCCTCTCCGTGGTGGGAGGTTGTGTCGCCCACTTAGCAGCATGGGGTGCCTAGTTCTCCACCCTGACAATGGGTATTGTCGAAATTTTGAATTTTTGCCCATCTAATGATGAGAATGATATCTCAGTGTAATTTTAATTAGCAATTCTTTTACTATGAATGAGTTTGAACACCTTTTCATATGTCCAGGGGCCATTTTTACATAGTTTTTGTTAGTTCTCTATTCCAATTTGGTTTCCATTTTTCTATAGAATTTGTGATCTTTGTTTTCCTAATTTTTAAATGTCCTTATTTGTACAGTAGAGATAGTAAGTTGTTTATCTGTTATATATGTTGCAGATATTTCTTCAAATTTGTTGTTTGTCTTTTGACCTTGCTTAAAGTACTTAGAAAATTTTTATATAGTCAATTTATCAATCCTGGTTTCTTCTTATTCTCTTTTTAATTATTTTTTATCTGGACTTCCTGTTAGAAACCTTCCCCTCCTCTCAGGTTACAAAGAAGTTCACCCAGGTTTTCTTCTAGTATTTTCATAGTTGCATGTATCACATTTAGATTCTGAGTCACTGGGGGCTTAACTCGGGATTTCTTTTTTCTCTTGCATTTCATTTGTTCTGTGCCTTCCTGTCCTGTGTTGCTTCTAACAGCTTGCATTCTTGATGACATTCTTCATTTGCTTCTTTCCTAGAACCTCTGTAGTTTCCTTTCTGTGCTGAAGATGGGGCCTGGCTCATACAAAGAGCTTCAAGTGTTTACCTTCCCATTTTGCTGTTTAAGATCTAGAGCAGGGAGGTCTGGACAAACCAGCAGAAATGAAATCTGAGTCACGGAGGCATTTAAAATTTTTTTTACTAGCCACATAACAAACGTCAAAAGAAACAGACAAAAACTAATTTCAATACTATATTTCATTTAAATTAACCCTCATATCCAAAGATTACCATTTCAACATGTGATTTGTAGAAAACATTATATTAAGTTGTTTACTTTTTCATGTTAAACCTTTGAAATCTGTTGCATATTTTACACTCACAGCCACTAACACATTCTGGTGCCCAGGAGCCCGTGCAGCCAATGGGAACCACGTTGCGTCCTGCTTATCCTCACGCAGGATACCATGGGTCAGGGCAGTACATGCAGCATCAAGAATTTGGGAGATTGATCCAGAAGGAGGATTTTAAGTGGAAGCTTGTCAGTTCTGTGGACTTAGAGAAACCCCTGGGTAAGTTCCCTGAGGGCACATGGGTAAGTTCCCTGAGGGCACAATTCTCCCAATGGGGGCAAAGGTCATGTAGGGAGATGCCCTTTTTTGTCTTCCTTGTAAGTATCCTCAAGCCTGACCATGCAGTGGGCAGTATGCAGGACTGGAAGATAATTGTGACAATTGTTTATGTCTGAGCAGAGCCTTGAGCACATTTGCAATGCTGGGGAGCTTAACTTTCTTTGTCTTTCTGTGCTGGCATCATGAGCAAGGTATCAATATTCCACAAACCTGATTGGTTTCTGTTCCCCTGATGACTTCAGGGAGGTCATGGCCACTAGAGAGGGACCCTAATGTTGAGAAAAGGTAGAGTCCTTGAAAACAATCTCTAAGTTCTTAGAGCAATGTCTGGTACCATTTCCATGGGGTCGGTTTTAGAACACTTACTTCTTCAAAAATGGTGACCATTCTTAAATGAAAGAACAAGATTCTTGAATGAAGGTTCTTTGCTGGAATTAAGCTGTGTTCCCTGCATGACCACTCTGTCATCCAGCACTCACTTGGAAGCTGGACCCTGGGTTATGAAAGTGCTGAAATATGGGAATTCACAAAACAGAGGGAAGAGGAAACAGTGTGAAGACTCGCTGATGAAGAAACTAAAGGATGCTCTCAGGCTCACAGAATTCTTGATCTTGTTTCCCAAACCTCTTGAGAATTGAAAACTGCTAAAGACCTTGAAAAACCTGCAGACAGGCACAGATATACAACATTTGCTTGCAAGTTCAGGGCTGACGGAAGCCTAAGCATACACGACCCCAAGGTGGGAGGTGGGGGAGCTGACCCCAAATTCCATCTTACTTACATGGGATTACTCATAGCCAACGGGCTACGAGTTAAAGAGAGAGAAACAAATGCTATGATCAGAAGGTCTTTATTTGTGACCTGAAAGGAACTGAAGATCAGAACCTTGAGGGGGAGACACACTTCCTTAGCTAGCCCATATTGCCCATCACTATGAGGAAAAGCCTGGAAAAGGAGAGTAATGCATACTTTTTATATACAAAGAAGAAAATAGAGACTATGATAACATAGTCTATAATTAGATGTGAACCTCCACAATGTGGATTTACAAATAGAGACCAGATTGCAGCATCATGTTTAAATACTAAGGGAATATTAATTACGCAGAATGTGTTGATAGGGCTTATATGGTGTCATTTCTGATTAGTCACAGACACATTTAGTATTGGGGATCAAAAATGCATTATGACATTTTGCTAAAGGGGCCACAGTTGAAACTCACTGGCCTATTTTCTTCCTGCCTTTGCAGAAAAGTTGCTTTATAGTCAGGAATGAGCAGCTGCAAGCAAGCAGTCATGTGTCTGAAGCTGTCTCAGAAAGGCTGCTATGTCTTTGGGCTAAGAGGTTCTGGGAATCTTTGGTTGAGTCCTGTGAAATGGTGTAACTACTGACTGCAGCAGGCTCCCCTGACACCCACAGAAAAACGTCTGTTTAGTTTCCTGACAGCTATGGATCCAAAGAGCTGGTCTCCGGGTCATTCATGCTGAGGAAACAGAGAAAGTATTTTCCCTTTCCTCCTGGGCCTTTAAATAAAAATATAAACAGTATTTGTATTTGGGAGCCTGCCACGGGGTTGCAGACTAGAGTCCCAGACAACCCAAACTCCAGCTAACGTGACCTGGCTTTGTGATTTCATACAATGGCCATTTCCCAGTTGGGACATGAAATATACATTCAAAAGTAAATAAAAAATGAACTGTGTGTGTAGAGAAGTTGTTGATTGGTAACATGAGGAAGCAACCAGAATAAAGACTCAGGAGATGGGTTCTGTTAATAATGTTATTATTTTTAATGAAAGTGCACACATTTGCTTTTGCAGGATGCAGTGGAAGGAGATGGGGGTTTTAGACAGCCTTAGTAGCCCTTCCTCTACTGCACCACTGCACCACTGCACTGCATCACTGCATTGTATCACCACACTGCATCACTGCATTATCACACTGCATCACTGCACCACCACACTGCATCTCTGCATCATCACGTTGCTGCATTGCATCATTGCATTACCACACTGCATTACCCACTGCATCACTGCACCTCATCACTGCATTACTGCACTGTATCACCACACTGCATCATTGCACCACATCACTACTTTGAGGAAATGCTTTGAGGAAGGAGGATCAGCCAGTGCAGAGGTGCTATTTGGGGGAGAGGAAGGTGCATTTAAGGATCTACAAGAAGGTCAGTGTGGCTGGAACATAATGAGTGAAGGAGAATTGGTGGCACATTATGTAAGAGAGGGAGGACGGGATCCTGTAATGTAGGGGCTTCTAAGCTTGAGTAGTTTAATGGCAATTTAGTGGGAGACTTTTAGTAGGAGAGTGACATGATCTGGGTTATGTTGTACAAAGCACTTTGGCTTCTGAGGTGTAGGGCTCACTGCAGAAAGATCAGTGGGAGCACGGAAACCCTTTAAGAGGCTACTGCAGAGATGAGTGTGGTTCAGGCCAGGTGCTGGGAGGTGTGACATTTGGGATATGCTTGGAAATGAGAACTGGCAGAACTGGTTGGTAGTGGTAAAGAGAAAAGCACAAAATGGAGGCAGTTGTGCTGAAGCCCATGACACTGAGCCTGGACTTAATACCTGACCTGATCACACTTTCTACCATCTCAAGGAGTGTAACCTCAGTCTCAGTCTGGAAATGTCTGGTTAGTACACATTGGTAATCTCTCTTGGGCCCTCTCCATCCCCAGAGGAAACTAAGGCAACCTGACCGATAAGATCCTCACCTTCCCCTAAAGGAAGATAAACTTGTCAACAAAGTCATTTAGATCTTCAATTTTATTTGACTGCATTTTTGTTCTTTAACAGTGGATTGGATGTTGGACAGATAGGGGCAGCAAAAAAGAAGAGGTTGCATGAAATCAAGTTTGGCTTTTAGATGTTTGATCCAAACAAGTGAATGATAGTAGTGTCATTTGTTGAAGCAAGGAAATAGTTTGGAAGGCGAAAAACCAAGAGGTTTTTGTTGTTGTTGTTGTTGTTGTTTTGTTGTTTTGTTTTTTTAGAACTATCTGAAGGGTATCAGATTATGCTATTCCAAAACATGGCACTTTGGCATAAGGATTGTTTTGAGCTGAAGGCACTTGAGAAGAGGCAGGTCTAAGAAAGGCTCCCTGCCCTAGCCCTATTTTCCTAGAAGTAGAACATACACCCACAAAGATGTTCCTCCTCCCTTCTCTACCAGGAAGGACAAAGTGAACCCTCAAGACAACTTTAGACCCTTCTCAGCCTGCAGAAGTCACGAGAAAAATCTGTATAACAAGTTTTACTAAGTCGCCTTTATTTCCTCCCTTAAAGCCTAAACCTGCTTTCCTTTGTCCTGTTATTTCTCCACAAATGTATTATCTTGGTTGAAGATACTGCATGAGCTGAAATTCTAAGCTACCTCCAGAGTTCCCCATTTTTCCCTGGGTATCTCTCATATATACATGAGGTATACATATTAATAGACTCCTGTTTGGTTTTCTCTTACAAACTTATCTTTTATTTAAAGGGTCTCAGCCAAGAACTCAGAAGGGTGGAGGGAAAATTACTTTTGCCCCCTACACACCTAAGCAGTAGTCCTCTGAGTCCACTCTCTGGTGCCCTTTCGAGACGTGTAGGAGGGAAACGTCTGTGCTTGTCCTTGGAATGTAGTTGGAAGTTCAAGTCCAGGAGGAGAAGTCCTGCATTTTGAAACAGAAATCAGAACCCAGATGGACCTCTCGGTCACTCCAATATTTAGAAGTCGAGAAGGGGAGGAGGGCCTGCATGTAGCATGAGACGGGAGCAGTCAGAGAGGCAGCTTCTGCAAGTCAAAGAAGAGGAAATTAGGAAATGAAGCTCTGAGAGGACAATGGTTAAATCTCACACTGTGAGGGCCGGCTGAGTGGCTTAGTTGGTTAAGAGCTCTCTCAAGAGTTTGAGCTCTGAGCAACAGCGGTTCGAGTCCCAGTCCGAGCTGAGCCGCCGCTGAGCTGCCAACAGGTGGCGGGATGGCTCAGCAAAAAAAAAAAAAAAAATTCTCACACTGTGTTTAAAGCATTCAGTTATGACACCTAGTATTGTGAAAACCACAGCATGACATCACATGGTTACTGCAGCATGATCATACTTGAGCAGAGTGCCCGTTGTCTCACCATGGTGCTTTGGCAGCCGTCACGTCACTCCAAAAGGGCACCCACTCCCCCACATCCTGCAGCACTTGCTCTATTTCATATACAGACTGCAGCCCCCTGGTGTGATCAATGGATGTAGGCTCTCAGGGGCCTAACATGCCATTTCTCCCACAAGGAAGGGAGGGAGTGAGAGGGAAGACACAAAACTGTTTATTGAGGGCCGACCCCTTGCCAGGCATTCTCCTATATTCTTAGGTATTTTCTCTCATGCTTACCCTTGTAGCACTCTCACAGGGGAGGCATTACTAACTTATTTCTGTGGATTAGGAACTCTGTGCTCAGAGAGGTTAAGCAAATGATCCAAGCTTGAAAATGTATCAGTGGCACAGCTGCCTTAATATCCATCGCTTGGATTCTTGGCCTAGTTTTACACATCATGTAAACTTTCTAATGTGCTTATCTAATAAGACCCATTCTCTAATATTTTTGGCTTGATGTAAGAGAGAGATAAACATCTTTCAATTACTAGCAATGCACTACAGAGTTGTTTTCCCATCCAAATAATACCACAGGGAACACTCCCTTCCCTGAAATAGGGCCTTTGGGACTAGGGTAACTTAGTGAGTGAGTTATATAAAAATAGGCCAAATTAGAGTAAGTTTGAGTCTCAGTTTAATTATTTCATCAGAAACACTGAAGAACTGAGGAGCTGTCTCTATGAAATGCATTCTTCCTCACTTCGATGCTATCCTTCGCCTCTCACCACAGCGTTTTGACAGGAGTAGGTCTATTTTAAAGGAATCAACCTAATATTTTAACAAAGCCACAGTGTTCTAAGAGAAATTGTTAATCTGAAAACTGAAGTTCATCTTGAAAACCCCTGAAAGATACTTACTTCATAATAATTTTTCGTGGAACAAAAATTGGAACTGTGAAATGAGATTTCCTTCTGCAAAAAAATGAGTGACAAATGGTATCAAAGATATGTTACACTGCACTCCTGACACTAGAGAAATAATAATATCTCCAGTCACACTAAGAAACTGTGGACTCATAAGCATGTTCATTAAATTCATACATGTTAGTCTTTGAAATTCAGAAATTCAGAATGTTAGAATAAGGAGGCAAGAAATCATCTAAAAAGAGTTGTTCCAACTTAGAAATCAACTGAGCACAGGATGATTGTTGCAGTCAAGTTTGAGTCATGGGAATCCTAGAGAGATGAAAGGAAGGGAAGAAGATGAATCAGAAGCTGAACTTTGATAAGATGATATATTTGGTTCTAAGATGGCAAGAGCGACCACCTCTGATTTTTCACTGCCTTATTTTCCTAGAACACAACAGGAACTCATAAACAGTTGTTGAATGAATGAGGGAGAAAGGCAGTTCTTTGGAGTAAATACATTAAGATGTCTGAAACAATTCAGAAAGAAATGTGGCCTTTTCAAACCAATTGGGGCATTTTCACACTCAATAGGTGATCAAACTAGAGTTTCAAGTGCTTTATTACATGGCTCAGTTGTTTGAAGACCTCAGGAGGACAGGGGCACCAAAGTGTTTGTCAAGCTCAGTTTCTTGCTAATAAGGGCCATGTCTGATAAAAGTGAGGATAAGAAAGGAAGGATCAGAAAAGGTAAAATGGATGGGGATGAAGGAGAAGGGGAAGGGATGAGACAATACAAGTTGGTAACTACAACATGGCCTCAGGGATAGAAAAGACAGTCTGGGGAATATAATCAATAATGTTGTAAATATTTTTTAGTGGGACAGATGGACTCATGTCTTGATAGGGAGACCACTTCATAGTCGGTGTAGAGGCCTGACCACCGCACTGTATATCTGAAGCTGATGTTGAATAATATTGTATGTCAACTATAATTTTATATACATATAGTCATGGGATGTGGAGTAGAGTGTGGGAATGGAGTCAATGGAATTGTAATAGAAAAGTATATCGGGGGTGGGAGGGCAGTGGATGGGGGAGGGGGGTTGTTTCTGTGTGAAGGGTGAAAAGGATAACTATTGCATTGTTCTGTACACCTGAAACAATAAAGAAAAAAAAGAAAAAGTAAAATGGAGACAGAGAGGAATTTCTGAGTTCTGAGTGCAAATGGGCAAAAAACCTGAAGGAAGCAGAGATCACATGACCCCACCTTTTACTCTACAACCAAAATGTACTTATCAGAGATATTAATCTACAATTTTATCAGAAATATTGCAAAATAAAGTAAAAAATATGTTGACTATTAAAGACTTTAAGTAATGCTTTTTTTACATTTAAAAATCAAGTTATTTCTAGTCCAGTTTAAAGATCCCTTCTTAAAAGTTTCAAAAGTCACTTACTAAAATTAACTGGGATGTAAAGTTGGAAAAAATTTTCCTTCTTCCCTTCTAAGTTCTTTGGCTGCTTTAAAAATAAAGTTCACATAAGACAGGTTAACAAATACAAATTTAGTTTTGTGTGTACAAGAGCCCCATAAAAATATGAGACTCAGAGAAGTGACCCAAACAGGAATCTTCTCCACCTTTTAGACAAAGAAATAATAAATTTTGAAGAATTGACAAGACAAAGGGGTTTCGGTTTGACTAGGAAATTAGTGAGATAGTAAGAATGTTTGTTTATACAGCCTTTTTGGCCCTAAATTCATGATCTCTGGTGACAAAGATGCCTTCTTCCCTCCTGGTACAGGGAGGGTACCTTTCACAAGGGAGATTTTCTGCTTTCAGGGGACAAAGAAAGATCAGAGTGCCCTTCTTGAACTGGCTGTTTCTCAAGTAATTTCAATTCGAAATAATCAGTATGCTGAAGTGCATATTTTGGGGTGGTAGACTCTGCTCCATTCAGGAAATTTATGTTTAATTTATGTTTAATGACCTCTCATTTGTTTGCCCATTCTGCAAAGATTCAGCCATGTATAATGGCTTAAGTGGGAATTAACATAAATGATACCATTAAGCATTTCAGAATTAAATTATTCTCCAGAAAAAGATCATTTTATTTAATTTTTTTTATCTTAAAGATTGGGTGTTAGCAGTTGTCATCTCATTGTTTTAATGTCACTAATTTTATTATTCATCAATGGCTTAAAAATACTCAGGGATGAATTTTTTTCATTTTTATTAGTTTCAGGTGTACAAAACAACATAGTTATAGACATTTACTCACCTCACAAAGTGATAACCCCAACAAGTCTACTATCCATCTAACACTATACATAGCTATTACAATACCATTGACTATATTCCCTATGCTGTACTTTACATCCCATGATTATATATATTTTTAAATTATTGTTGACATTCAATATTATTTTATATTAGTTTCAGGTATACAACATAATGGTTGTTAGGCATTTATATAATTTATGAATTGATCCCCCCCGATAAGTCTAGTGCCCATCTGACACCATACATAGTTTTTACAATATTGTTGACTATATTCCCCATATTGTATTTCACATCCCCATAACTATTTTGTAACTACCAATTTGTACTTCCTAATCCCTTCACCTTTTTCCCCATCCCCCCAGCCCCCTCCCATCTGGAAACCATCAGTTTGTTCTCTGCTCTATGAGTTTATTTCTGTTTTATTTGTTCATTTATTCTGTTCTTTAGATTCCACATATAAGTGCAATCATATGGTATTTGTCTTTCTCACTCTGACTTATTTTACTTAGCATAGTATCCATTAGGTCTATCCATGTTGTTGCAAATGGTAAGATTTCATTCTTTTTTATGGCAGAGTAATACTCCATGGTATAAATGTACCACAATTTCTTTATCCAATCATCTATTGATGGGCATTTCAGTTGTTTCCATATTTTGACTATTGTGAATAGCACTGCAGTAAATTTAGGGCTGCATATATCTTTTTTAATTATTGTTTTGTATTTTTTTGGATAAATACCTAGGAGTAGAATTTCTGGGTCATAAAGTAGTTCTATTTTTAATTTTTTTGAGGATTTTCCTTACTGTTTTCCATAGTGGTTGCAATAATATGCACAAAGGTTACCTTTTCTCTACATCTTCACCAACTCTTGTTGTTTGTTGATTTATTGTTGATGGCCATTCTGACAGGTGTGAGGTGATATCTCATTGTGGTTTTTTTTTTTTTTTTAAGATTTTATTGGGGAATTGGGGGAAGGGAACAGTGTTGGGGACTCGGGGAAGGGGAACAGACAAGTTGCTGTCGTTTTGTTCTTCAATCTAGTTGTGGAGGACGTTGCTTCACTGGCCCAAGTTGGTACCATCATTGCGCTCTTCTCTGGCGAGGCAGATCAGTCGCCGGCTTCTGGACGGCCGCTCACTGCGGCTGCTGGCCGCTCACGCTGGCTGCTGGCTACATACGATAGCCCATGGCAACCCACTGCCACAGGGACTGCAGCCTACGCCGTCGCCGGCGACTCATGGCAGCCCAGCTCCAGGTTGAGCTGTCGTTCAGCATCTTAGCTGTAGAGGGCAGTGTCACTGGCCCTCATATGTGGGATCCGAACCGGGGCCCTCTGGCATCCCAAGCGAGTTCTTAACCATTGCGCCACTTGGCCGGCCCAATCATTGTGGTTTTTATTTGCATTTCTCTAATGATTACTGATGAGCATCTTTTCATATGAAGTCTATTGGCCATCTGTATGTCCTCTTTGGAGAAATGTGTATTCAAACTGGACAGATAAATGCAAAAAATGAAACTGAACCACCTTTTTACACCATATACAATAATAATTTCAAAATGGATTAAGATTTAAAGGTAAGACCCCTAAACCATAAAACTCCTAGAAGAAAATATAGGAAGTAAGCCCTCAGACATTACTCTTAGTAATATTTTTACTGATATATCTCCTCAGGCAATAGAAACAAAAGAAAAAATAAACAAATGGGACTACATCAAACTAAAAGATTTTGCATAGCAAAGGAAACCATCAATAAAATGAAAAGACACCCTATAGAATGGGAGAAAATATTTGCCAATGATACATCTGATGAGGGGTTAATATCTAAAATTTGTAAAAATACTCATATAACTCAACACCAACAAAATAAACACTCCAATTAAAAAATGGGAAATAATATTTTTAAATCAATGACAATTTGCCTGCTCTCTTTATTGTTGAAAATTATGCACTAAATATATACTGAATCACCATTCTAATTGATGCTGCAGATAAATTAAGGTTTGCTTTTGTTGGAGGAGGTCATTGAGATGACGACCACCAGGTGGTTGACCCATGAGCTGGACCCAGGAAACTGAAGGCTCCTTTCCCCACCCCTGTCCTTGGCATGTGTGTTCCACACACTGTTCTCACCGGTGGGAGCTGTTCCAAGGACACAGCCTTGAGAGACTAAAGTGCAGTTGAGGCCATCTGGACTGAGCCCAATTGAGGCTTCTACATAAACTCTTAAGATTCTGGCAAGCAGATGAGGAGGTTTATTCCTCTTGAGGCCACCCAAGACCAACCTCACGTGTAGGTTCCCTTCCCTTGTTATTAAACCTGTCGCCTGCTCATCTGCAGTGGTCTTCCTCTTTCTTGTGTCTCTTCCTGCCCTTCAGTGTTGGTCTTCTATTTTTCTTCTGAGCAACCTTTGGGCCTCCTGACTTCTCAAGATCTGT
The DNA here is from genome assembly GCF_001890085.2 of Hipposideros armiger. Classification (NCBI taxonomy): domain Eukaryota; kingdom Metazoa; phylum Chordata; class Mammalia; order Chiroptera; family Hipposideridae; genus Hipposideros; species Hipposideros armiger. The sequence goes on along the minus strand of NW_017732112.1, from coordinate 417,007 downwards.
TTTCCTGGGTTCCAATTCTACACATCTTATTCCTTCCTGGCTGACAGTAATCCTAGAGGAGTTAATAAGTAGAATTAGTAGAAATGGTTTACCCACCTGGAAAAATTGCATTTTACCAAGGTTCTTTTCAAAATCAAGGCAAAATAATTGAATGGTGTTATTTCTGGGACGTTATAAGCTGCTCTCTTCTGTGTCACTTTTTAAAATTAAAATTCTATCACAGTCTGAACAGAGCCCATATTCTGTGAGTACCCTTTGACAGCAGTAATGATCGACCAGCATCGTTTTTATAAAAAAAAAAAAAAAAAGAAGTTTCATGATGAACAAAAATAGATTGGGGGAGATACTTTTGAGCAGAAAGGCTTACCCAGAATGTCTCAGGCAGCTTTTTGAAGAAAAAAAAAATATCCATAAAGATGGATGTGAAAGTAAATGAGTAAATCTATACTTTTATTTTAAAGTTCATTCATACACTGGTGACACAACATGACAGATTGGGGTCCTGCAAGAAAATTCATCACCAGTATCAACTTGCCCTCATTTATCCAACATGCCACATTGTTGTTCTGCTCTTAGTAGGGAAAATAGTGGAATTGATGATTATTTAAAGCCAAATATTTTAAGTTAATATATTTCAAGAAAAGAAATACCAATTTCTGGCCAAGAATTGACTCTCTGTTAACACAATGAGGTGTCAGGACTTTCATTAGCTGAGAAGGACCCTCTGAAAAACTAGAGCCAGTTATTTCCCATGATTCCCTGGAATATCACTGGGAAGTGAGTGCTTCCTTCCTCCATGTGTGGCATCCACCTGGACCTAGCTTTGACCAATATTTCAAGACCTGCTTTTCTAAGTCTCTTTCTAGTGCCTGTTTCATATAGCTGAATCTCAACGGATATGCCACCAGGGTCCCCAAAAGGCCAGCTAGCTTTTTTGGACTTGATACAACAGGTAAAGTGTCCCTAAGTGGGGAGAAGTTGGTCACAGGGTACAAGCTTACAGTTAGATGAATAAGTTCTGGGAATCTAATGTACACCACGGTGATTATAGTTAACAAAACTGTGTTATGTACTTGAAAGTTGGTAAGAGATTAGATCTTAAATTCCTCACTGCAAAAAAAGAAATTGTACATATGTGATGTGATGAAGGTGTGAGCTAACTAAGATGGTAATCATTTTGCAATATATGAATGTACCAAATCAACATGTTAAACTTACACAATGTTATGTGGCTTTACAATGTTTATCTTCAACTCTTAACCTTCATTTTTTTCAAATGTAGAATTTTGATATTTTCAGTTCCTAAACCTGACTGCATACTCATTGTCTCCTATTAATAATTATGAAATGTGTTCATTTATTTTAACAACCTGCTTAAAAATTACCTTAACTTTATTGGTCTGTTGTTTTGTTTTTGTTTTTGTGTTTTTGCATCCATAGAGGAAGTGAATTTAGTGCTCTAGGGTTCTAGTTGCATTCTTTCTGTATCAGTTCCAAAGTATAGAAATTCCTTGATCAAATGTTCAATAATGATTAGAGGTATATATGTACACCTGAACAAAATTTAGGGATTTGGTGTCACCTAGACATGTATTGTATAGTATAGGTGATATGCACAAAACCAAGGCAGTCCTGTATATGCAAGGACTACATCATGGATAGATAGATATATAGACATAGACATAGACATAGACATAGACATAGACATAGACATAGACATAGACATAGGTATAGATATAGCTATAGATAGATATATCCATAAAGACCAGCCTCATATGTAGGTTCCCTTGTTATTAAACCTGTCGCCTGCTCATCTGCAGTGGTCTTCCTCTTTCTTGTGTCTCTCCCTGCCCTTCAGTGTTGGTCTTCTATTTTTCCTCTGAACAACTTTTGGGCCTCCTGACTTCTCAAGATCTGTTTTCCTGGGTTCCAATTCTACACATCTTATTCTTTCCCAGCTAACAACAATTGTAGAGGAGTTAATAAGTAGAATTAGTAGAAATGGTTTACCCACCTGGAAATATCTATATCTATAGATATCCACAGATAGATATAGATATAGCTATAGATATAGATATAGATAGATAGATAGATATAGATGGATATGGATATGGATATGATATGGAGATAGAGATAGAGATTTAGATAGATGGTATATCTCCTGGTTAACAGGTACATTTCTAGGTAATGGTTGCATTCTGAATGGAGCCATTGTTAAAGCAGGGAAAAACAAGCTGCATTAAAAGTTTCATTTTTTTTAAATTAAAGCTTATTGGGTGACAATGGTTAGTAAAATTACATAGGTTTCAAGTGTACAGTTCTGTAATACATCATCTATCACATTGTGTGTTCACCACCCAGAGTCAGGTCTCCTTACAGCAAAAAAGTTTCATTTTTTTTAAGTGTGATTTATCCTTCTCCAAGTGCTGTCACACCCACCAGCTCACTACCATTAGCCATGACACCGAGAAACACATTTGCATGCCCCACATCACAGAGAAACAGACTGCTGTGTAGATGCTAAGTGCTGTGCCCCAAGTCATCAGCTAGTCGGGAGGCCTGATCTATCAGGACCTGGCCTGTGGTGGTGTTGTTGGAAAGTGGGCCCTTCTCAGAGCAAAGTCCAGGTCCTTGGCAACTCGAGCAAAGAATTGAACGAGATGCCGAAGTAAAGTACTGAAAAAGTAGTTTATTTGAAGAGATAGTGCATTTTAAAGAGTAGAAGTAGGTCCGAGCAGTAGAGAATGGCTCAAGGGCCCATTATTAGAAGAGAAATTACATTCCAAAGAGTTTGGAGCAGTCCACGCACAAAGGTAAGGCTCAAAAAGGAAGAAGTGGTCAAAAGAGCAGGGCGTCCAAAAAAAAGGAAAAATGGGCAAACTTCCCAGGGTTTGGGGGTTTTATCCCTTCTCTAGAATGGGCTGTGCCCGTAAGGGCGTGGGACCACTTGACTGTCACCTGTGATTGACAAGAGGCACTGCGCAGGTGCAAGTGGCTACTCTGATTTAGTTGGGTATTTTGCACCTATTTGTTTCAGGGGTAGATAATTACAGTGAAAATAAGTTTTGGGTGGAGAGGGGAGGTCACCGGGCGGTCACATTCTGTGGAACATGCAGGAATGCAGAGACCCGATGTCTGCCTCTGTCTGCCTGCCTAGCCTTCCCCTTGAGAGACATGATCCCGTGAAATCTCTATGGGAAGCTGAGGGACAGGAGGTCTCTTCTTCTGTATCTGCTTCCTGCTGGGCAGGGGCATACAGTTGTCCAGGGGCATAGAGCTGTCCCTGCCTATTGGGGGATTCACGGAACTCTCACCCTAGCTGATCTCAGATGAGAGGAAGGGGTCTCGAGCTCTGCCTGGAAGACCGTGTTGGCGTCTTTGGTTGTGACTGGCAATCATGTTGGGGTATCCTCTGTATCCCCAAGGTCCCTGAATGAAGAAAAATAGATTTTAATTGATAAATCTGTTAGCTCTCATGAAGCCTATGGCCATTCAGCCTGTTACTCAGGTGACATCAGTTATCTGGGCCCAGAATGGGTTTGGCATTCAGCTTACTGGCCAGGAGGATATTAGGAAGTCACAGGCTTTCAAGTAGTTATCTGAAGCAGGGGTGGGAGACTTCTGTTGTTTAGGATTCAGAAACTGATTTACAAAGCAATCAAGAAGTGTGGGGGGGGCGTCGCAGGGGGTAAGGGGGGAGAATAGGAGAATTCTAGGATTCAGGCTAGGAGCAATCTTTAGCCTAGGATTCACAGACTGATGAGAAGAGTAATCAAAGCCAGGGGCTAAGAAACTAAGAAACTAGGGAGGAAACGCCCCATTTATTTAATTGGTGAATACTCTAGACACCCATGGATGGTGCTTTAGTCGTTCAGACTATTCTGAAGCATATAGATGTGAAGTCGCTTTCAGTCTGGAAGGAAATAAGTTTATTCCAGCTTGGTTTAGGCTCCCTGCCTTTGCATTCCATCCTGCCCGTACTCATTCAGATGGAAATTGAGTTGATTTTTAAGAACTGAACAAATGCTCCAGGGTGTGTCTCTCACCACTCCCCTTGGGGCCATCATAGTGGCTGGTAGCTGTGCTGTGGAAAAGGAAGAAATAGAAAGAACTACAAGTATAATGTACTTACAGTTGTTGCTCAAACTGAAAAACTGTTCTTGTTTTTTGAACAGTTTAGTGCTAAAACAAAGGCAAACCATGCTGGTGTTGCTTGTTTGAAAACAGAAAGAGAAGATCAACTCAAGCAAACCAATATTTATCAGGGGATTGCTTAAATTTGTAGGATTCAACAGTTTTGAATATTGGAGTGATCTGTTAACAGCATCAGTTTTAGTGCAATGGGTGAAGAAAGCGTTTGTTTTTTATTGTATTTACTTACTCATGTTGAGATGGTGTGACCCATTATGTATTGCACGTGACCCATTATGGATACCCCTCTTTTTTTATTGGTAAAAAAAAAAGAACTTCAAAAAAATGACTCTGGGTTTGTGTAATAGAGGCTTTTTCCACACATGCTAAATGTGCTAGGCTTAGTGCCACCTAATAAATGCCAGTGGCTGAGGACAGTCAGCTAATCACTATCTACCTGGGAGACTCACATGGCTTTTGAGCACTTTGCTGCTCCCCTGGGGCCTCTGCTCGTGACACCAGGGAGATGTACCTTGGGAAGGGTTAGTCTGTGAGCGTGTGAATTCCAGAAGCTACACAATGTTAGACTGCTGATCAAATCAGAGGATATTAAAGTGCTTCAGAGTCTCAAAATCAGGGGTGAGTAAATAAAATAAGCTATAGGTCTTTGACTTCTGGATTCGTAACATTAGTTACTAAGTCTACTGTCTCTATAGGTTCTCTGCCTTTCATCATATTTTATCTCCCTCAACAATGCCTGGAATTATTTCTAAAAACATAGTGTTAAAATATTGCATTCTTTGCATGCTTTAGTCCTGGTTTGCAAACAGGACTGTGATTGTTTGCTGTATAATACATAGAATGCCCAGGTCTCAGCAGAATCCCAAAAGGATTTAGATACAAAAAGTTTTATATTTCAACCAAGAAATTAATAAAACACTTTAATTTAGCAAAAAATGTACCACTTCTCCTTTCTTTTTTACAGTTCCTTCATGTGGGTCTGTTTTATACCACCCAGGACAATCGGATGTTAGTTAAAGAGTTAAAGATAATGATGAGGGTAAAAATAGTAACCTGGGGAGAGTAAGGGCTTAGATGGTAGAGAAAAGGGAAACCACACAATAACCAAATTTTAAAACTATGACTTTATATGGAAGATTCTTCCAAACAATAATATTTAAGTTGAAAAACAGGGCTTCTCAGTCTTTTTATTTCAATGCATTAAGAGACTTGCAAGTGAAGAGGTTACATGCACAATGAGCAGGGATAGCTTCCATTCATATCAAGGGATCATCTCTACCCCGCCCCGCCCCGTCAACACTTATAATTACCTCAGGAAGCAATATACCAATCTTTGCCCCCAGGTAATCAGGTCAATTTTGTGAATGAATATCTGAGGACAAGTCTGAACCTTTTTTAAAACTTTAATTGAGAAAGTATATGATGGAAAAATGAAAAGGAATTAAGAAAGGTATTAAACAATCAAAAGGTTCTGCTAAAAGAATTTTGAATGTGGATCTATACATATTAACTTAAAATGCTAAGCTGCAAATTCATGGAGATAGAATAATTATCTTCACTAAAATCTCCCTAAAGAACCATTCCCAAAATATCACAGCATTGTCAATATCTTGAAAAGATATTGTCACACTGTAGTGATCAGGGACTAGAAACAGAATAAGGCCAGGTGCCAGGTATAAATGTAAATCTAAATTTAAGTGTTGAGGTGAAACTTTATGGAAAATGGATTTGCCCTTGAAAAAAATCATTTATGTAGATTGCTGAGATTGAGAAACTACATCTTTTTAAAAATATGCTGAGTTTGAAATACTCTTTAAATATCTGAGTTTTTTGGTATAAATTATTCATGATAAGATTGGTAATGTATTATGTCTATAAATAATACTCATTCTACATTAAGAAAGATATTATTCTATCAGAATATTTCTTACATTTGAAGGATTGAAAGATGGCACTTAACCAGTGGTATACTATGTTAGAATCAGAACATCCATGTGAAAATTCAGCCTTCTTCCAATTATTTTGTCTACATGGCAACATCAAACAATAGATTATTAAGAAACCGTTAGATAATGACTGATGCTTCAATTTCATCTTGGCATTATTTGTCTTGAAACAGACAGGTTTTTATTAGCTGAGCTTGCATTATATTCATACCATCTGTGTACCATTTTGATCAACAGACATTGTCTATAACATTTGATATTCTCATTTTCCCTTTCTATACAAATAATCAGATACTTTCCATGGGAATAAGGCTTTTTGCTTTTCACTTTACTGTGAAAAGTTTCTCAAAATGGGATTTTGAGAACAATTATTTCTGACTGTTTTAAAGTATATTATTTTAAAATAAATATAACAATATAGGTAATATAAAAGTATTATTTTTATATAACAATATATCTTTTATTAGTGAAAAGTGATCAGGCATTTATAAAAACTCACATAAGGAGAAAACCACCCAATAGGTTTGCAGTAGGAAACGTAACGTAGAATAATGGATGTCCTATTAAAGAGAAGGCTTATCCAATCATGCCAGGGATAAATCAGATCATTAATGATCCATGTGCCTGTGATTAACACAAGGGCGATGCATGACCAGTATTGAGGTAGCTCTGTCTCATTTCTGCCTCACAAATCTAATCTTATGGGAATGAGAAGGACAGGAGTATGGTCCATCAGTCATGGTCTAATCCAGTCATCAGTGTCCTGGGAGAACCTTTGTTCAGTCCTGTTTATGATCCTAACACTCTTTTGTGGGGCAGAAACCATAAGCCATTAGCAAATTGCTACTGTTGTCTATTGTTCTTCAGTCATTCACACTAAGATCTGTTTGTAGCTTATACAGAAAAATAAGTACACTTATTAGTACAGAGGGAGCATAACATGGTTGCTTGCCGCTTGGAATCCTAAGCACTGACTAATTTCTGCATTAGTGCAGGTGGGCTAAGCGGGGTAACAAACAATTCACAAATCTCAGAGGTCTCACAATGAAAAGTAATAACGTTTTGTTTTCTCCAGTTTTAGTCCAGTGTTTTAGTCCAGTTTTAGTAAATGGGAGGGGGTGCTCTGTTCTACGCAGTTTTTAGAGGGGTTCCTTCCATCTGGTGACACCTCTGTCTGTCACAGCACCTCCAAGGTTGCTGCAGATAAAGAGAACAGAGAGTAGAGGGTTTTAATGAACCAGACCCAGACATGCACACATCTCTTCTCACATGCCACTAGCTAGAATCTAGGCACATGGCCAACCGATTTGCAAGTAAAGTTAAAAATGTGGAGTCGCTGTATGACTGTCACTGAAGAAGCGGCAAAAATATGACTGGTAAACATTTAACCAGGTGCTGCCATCCTCTGCCCTCCTGATCATCAAATATCTCTTTCATTCTTCTTCCCACCCATGAAACATAATCAGCATCTCTGCGACACACAGGCTAGGCTCTCATCCAGTCTTCTCATCCAGGTCAAAGCCTACATGTCACAGAGTTCTTTCCATCAGAGGTAGGTGTGGCTCCTTGATGAGCAGTTATAAGCAAAACAATTAGGATATCAGTGTCCCCTCCCCTGTGCCTCACAGTCCCTCAATAGTGGGTGCAGCAGGTACAGGATAAGTGCAGTAAAAATTCTCATTCCCTGGAGGTCCTGGTCCCAGTGCTGCTGGAATCCTGTGTCCTGGGAGGCGGGTCTTGTAAATGGGAGTGTTTTTCCCATCAGACACTCTGTCAATTCTCTGGGAGAAATTACCTTGTTTTTTTTCTTTTATTGTCTTGTTATGTATTTGTTTTGCCATGGCCCCTGTCTCCACTGTCTGAGGGGTGGAGTGAGATTATTATTGTGTTTGTTGTCATCGGGACACATATGAAGAGGGTGGGGTACATAGCCCCTCTTAGGGATGGCATAGGTTTGGAGAATTATTTCCCACTGATGGGACGTTGGACCCCAAGAGTTGTTTTAACTCTTGAAGAGCCTAAGTTTTGTCTTTTGGTTCAGGCTTCTAATATACTTGCTTCCAGTCATTTACATTCTCAGTAAGCAGCTTATGCTGCTTTGTAGACCCAGCTCTATAATTGGATTTTTTTTTCTTACCCTTCTTTCCTTCCTTCCTTCCTTCCTTCCTTCCTTCCTTCCTTCCTTCCTTCCTCCCTCCCTCCCTCCCTCCCTCCCTCACTCTCTCTTTCTTTCTCTATCCCTCCTTCCCCCTTCTCTCCCTTTTGTTGTCTGTTTTCTTGCCTTCATACTTCTTTCTCTAAAACTAATGGTGGCTACCTCAAAGCTATTAGGTCTGAACAGGAGGTCTACTCCCTTAATTTCATCTTTGTTTGAGTCATTTCATTCAACAGAGATGCTTTACTGGGTCTTTGCTTCTGAAAATCTTTTAAAACCTCTTCTCTTTGAAATTCAGAAACACTCGGCTTTTCCAGCCCGTTAAATTCTGCATTTTTATTATCTTTTATTTCTGTGTGTAAATTGTCTAATTCTTGCTTGAACGTATCTTTTTCTCATAATACTTAGTCAAACTTATCCGAGATGGGAGTAGAAAAGATGGCATGTGACCTCCCTCCCAAGTTGCGGAGGATGACAGTTTGACTAAACATTCGACATTGCATACCATGGGTCACCACTGTTCCAGCCTCTGATGCAGATTTCTTTAGTGCTCACCACCTGCCCAACACCCAACCTTTAAGCCAATCACATGTTTGTGTTGCGAAGGCAGCATTCTCCTTCAATGTGGCAAATCGTTTGGACATGGGATCTCTCCATGGCCAGTTACTTTTGTCCTGGAAGAAAAAAATAAATGGAGTCTCCAACACTTTCCTTCTCTGAAGCAGTTGCCCTGTGTTAAAAATCTGTCAACTGGGGCCACTGTCTGTGTCAAGTTTGCATGTTCTCCCCATGTTTGTCTGCATTTTATCTGGGGACTCTGGTTTCCTCCTGCAACCCACAGATGTGCGCCTTGGGCTAATAGGCTAATGTGTCTACATGGTCCTAATCTGAGTGATGTGGGAGTGGGTGAGTGACTCTGAGGTAGAAAGGTGTCCTTTCCAAGCAGGTGGGTCCCACCTTGCGCTCTGAGCTGCTGGGATAAGCTCCCCCCCCCCATGACCTTGAACTGGAATAAGCGGAATGGAAAAGAATGATATTATTTGTTCTTATTAATCGTTCTTAAATAGATGTAGATCTCACATTTATTTCAATGTTTAATATTAGAAATGTTTTGAGTCTTTATTTAGAAATTTGGTGATGTATTTGTGACCAGAAATATGCCGTAGGAACTCAACTCTGGTTTCTACCAATTCACCTGTGGTCAAATTGGTTTCATTATATGTTGTCTCTCTTAAAGTCGCAGTTTCCAAGAACTTATGGATGACGTAAGTAAGAACTTCCTGTATATATGGGTACAACCTAAATAGCAGACTAACAAGTAGCCTGATATTATTGAATTATAAAGAAACATGCACTGCGACCAGGTAGACTGAAAAGCACAATAATAATGTGCCGGTCAGGTTGGCATCACAAAGTGCCACAGACTGGCGGCTTAAACAACAATTGATTTTCTCACAATTCTGGAGCCTGGAAGTCTGAGATCAAGGCGTCAGCAAGGTTGTGTTTTTGTTTTTGTTTTCGTTTTCCCTGAGGCGTCCCTCCTTGGTTCATAGATGGTCACCTTCTGCCTGTATCCTCACGTGGTCTCTCTTCTCTGTGTGTACCTGTGTACTCATCTCCTCTCCCTACAAGGACACCCTCATGACCTCATGTTACCTCAGTCACCTCTTTATAGACTCTATCTACAAATGCTGTCACATTCTGAAGTACTAGGGGTTAGGAGTTCAACACGTGAATTTTTTCAGATGAGATGAGGAGACAATTTAACTGCTAGCAAGAAATAATAAATGTTTGCTCAACATTTTGGTTTTTGAAACTCATGATGTGTAATATTTAAGACAGAGGATAATTTACATTCAAATGAAAAGGCTAAAATGCCCAGTTGGTGGACTTATTTCCTGGATAGAAATATTTAAAATTAAATTGCTTTGCTTCAAGTGTCTTCAGTCCTATTGTACGATCTTGAATTTTGCTCTATAATTCTGCTCCTCTGTCCCCTCTATAATTTTGCTCCTCTGTCTCATATGATCAGATAGTGAATGACAGAACACGGAAGGAGGGCATATTAGAGAAAGTACTTAATGGGGTTTAGGAAGCTATGTGACGTCGTTCCCACTCTGTTACTTATTGGCTTTGTGAGCTGGTTGAGGAGTCACTGTCTGATGCTCAATATACACACACGTTGAAAAACAAAAAGGTAGTTTCAAAAAGAGTAGCAGGAAAGACGATTTTGTACATGGTGAGGCAGCCCATGTGAAGGGATGCATTTCACGGGGAACTGTAGAAAGGGTCCTTTTTATTGATTCTGGGTAACAGAAAACTTATCGCAAAGACTATCAGGTAACAAAATAGGAAATTTGTAAAGTAAAAATTGCCCAGAATACTTTATATATTTATTTTTCATGTTTCATATTTCCTTTGTTTATGTCCTATTGAATATTCCCCCAGTTTAAATAAAAGTTAAATTGCAAGTTATAGGTAATATTAAATGACATTTTCGACATTTTCCTGTTCTTTTAAGAAAATATTTTCTAGTATTTGCTGACACTGATATTAAACTTTAAAATAGGTTAATGACTGCTGAATGAAGCCTGTATAGCTTCACAGAAATGCCTAACTCTCCAAGTCAGTCGCTGTTTTGGAACTTAATTGCATCCAGGCCAGTCTTCCACTAGGAAACTGCTTTACAATCAGGACTCCCAACGTTACCATCCATGTTAAGTGGGTCTCGCTTTCAGCTGACAGGCCTTCTTTTTTTTTTTTTTTTTTTTTTTTTTTTTTTTTTTTTTGCTGAACCATCCTGCTACCTGTTGGCAGCTCAGTGGCAGCTCAGCTCAGGCCGGGAATCGAACCAGCGACCCTGTTGCTCAGAGCTTGCACTCTTGAGTGAGCTCTTAACCAACTGAGCCACTTGGCCAGCCCTGACAGATCTTCTTGATAGCTAAATTTTACTATTGTGAAATTATATCTGAAATGGCACATCAGAACCGACCATCTGTCCTTTCTAATAGGTCAGGGCTTCAAATTCATTGTTGGTCATGCATCCTAGTGTGTACACTTCTGGTCGGCAAATATTTGTTGAGTAGCCACTCTGTGCCAAGCAGCCTGCCTGCTGATTGCTGGTCTAAACTTCCCAGTAGCACCATGTGCCATTCGTATTTCTGACCCTCCCTTTAAAAGCACCGCTAAGGGTGGAGCACCTGCCAGCTGCTCTAATGACCTGTCAGCCTCACCTTAAATTATGTTGTCTGACTCATCAAGCTGGACTGTGATTGTCAGTAGAGCAAAGAGACTTGACTCAGCCCAGGGAAGGATTCTTGGAAAACTTACAGGAACAGATAAAGCAGGGCAGAGGTGAAATCTTAGAACTGGGGTCACTGTCTAAAGCACCTCTTAATTTATGGCTAAAGACACATGGAAGCAAACAAGTGACTTGCAGGAGGTGCTGTTATTAGTGGTTAAGCATTCGGACTGTGGCTCAGAAGAAACAAGTAGCTACTGAACTTCTCTGTGTTTCAGACTCCCATCCATGATATGGGCCAGAGAGGAGCATGCATTGCCTAGGGCTGCATGGAGATCACACAAGTTGGGAATGATTTCGATCAGTGCCTGACACACAGTAAGTACCTCATGTGTTTTTTACATGAGTAAACTTAGTAACAGCCAAGACTACAAGGCTTCAGAGAGTTTCAGCCTTCTCTTATCACTACAGTTTTTGAATGAAAAAAAAAAAGTCATAAAAGGAACAGAAATAAGTAGCTCAGAAATTCCAAGTGGAGAGGGGAAGAGGATGGAGGAGGCCACTGTCTATATAAATGAGAACTGAGGGAGCACAAGCCAGTTGTCTCTGGTGCTACAGAGGCTGACCGAGCCCCCATCTTCTCCAGACCTAGTGCTACCGAGCCTCCTCCACTTGCATCATCCTGGGATTCACCCACGTGACCAGTTCATATGACCAGGCCTCGCACCAGCCGAGAAGAAAATGGTAGAGAACAGAAAAGCTGTCATGTGTGAAGTCAAACTGTCCTCCATAAAAATGGTAACATTTTACATTCTCACCCATCAACAAGCAGGAAATATCTTACTTCCTCACACTCTCACCAGCACTTTTATTAAACATTGTTATAAGTAAATTATGAATTGAAAGTAATGGTACAGAATAAAAATGAACATTAATATGTATAAACTCTTTCATATTACTTTTCTGTAGACATAAAGTTGAGTTGATAAAATAAGGCATGCTTTGGCAGTAAGGACACTTAATCTACGAGGGAGGGGAGGTGATACGTAATCTGACTGAAAAGCTTGGACTATACTAAAATAAAGTGAAGCAGGGTGCTTATTTCTAGAACTTCTCAGAACTTTTACTGTGCATTGCAAATCTCTAAGAAAAGAATAGAATAAACAGTGTCTGTCAAGCATATTTGAGCACAAAACTTTTTTTTTAATGGAATATCTTGTGATGTAGAAAACATATTTTGGAAATGCTGCCATAATCAATATATCCTCCATAAAATAATAATTTATTTTCAAATCCATAACCTTATATTAAAACATGATGAGTCTAATGTAGATTAGGTTGCCATGATTAAATAATAAAAGTTAATGTAAAATAATTTATTTTTAGGGAGCACTTCCAGCATCATTAAACATGAGCCATACTGTGGAGGATTTTCTCATTATCTACTACACTATCACACGCTGTATGAACTTTTCATGTCAACTACACTATAACACGCTGTATGAACTTTTCATGTCAAACCACTATTATCAAAACTAACTAAATACCAATTTTCTTCACAAATTTATAGATTGTTTTATTTGTGCCAGTCTGTAAAACTCTTATCGTATGTTCTAAATAATATAACCTTTAGCAGTTAAAGTCTAAGAGTCTGACTGATGTTCTAATAGTACACTTGAGAAGCTTTGACCTTCTGTTTTCAGTAGTCATTCATTGAAAGCAAGTGTATTTGAGGGAGAATTGATGTTACTCATAGAAGTAAATTACATGAATGCAAATGATTGTAAATTGTATGTTTAATATAGGTTTTCTTTCAGTTTAACTTCATTACCTTATCAAGAATCAACTCAACTTTATTTCTACAGAAAATTAACATTAAAGTATTTATACATATTAATTTTCATTTTTATTTTGAACCACTATTTTCAATTCATAAATTACTTACAATAATTTTTAATGAAAACGCTGGTGGAAGTGTGAGAAAATAAGATATCTCTTGCTTGTTGATGGCTGGGGATGTAAAATATTTCAGGTTTTAGGGAGCACAGCTTGACAAAATATATAAAAAACTAATAAGAGGATTGAAATCACACCAAGCATCTTCTTCGATCACAGTGGTATGAAACTAGAAATGAATTGCAAGGTGAAAAATGAAAGAAAACATGTGGAGGCTTACGTGCTACTAAACAATGAGATCAAGGAAGAAATCAAAAGATATCTTAAGATAAATGAAAATGATAGCACAATGAACCCAAATCTATGGCACACAGCCAGAGCAGTCCTAAGAGGGAAATGCGTAGCAATACAGGCCTACCTCAAAAACAAGAAAAGCCTCAAATAAAAAAAAACAAATCTAACCATACAACCTAAAGGAACTAGAAAAATAAGAGCAAACAAAGCCAAAAGTGAGTAGAAGAAAGAAATTATGAAAATCAGAGTGGAAATAAAGGAAATGGAGTCTAAAAAACAATACAAAAGATCAATGAAACCAAGAACTGGTTCTTGGAAAAGCTAAACAGAATTGATCTTTAACCAGACTCATCAAGAAAAAAATTGAGAGGACCCAAATAAATAAAAGTAGGAATGAAAGAGAAGTAACAACTCGCACCACAGAAATGCAAAGGATTATAAGAAAATGCTGTGACTAATTGTATGCCAACAAATTGGACAATCTGGAAGAAATGGATAAATTTCTAGAAGCATTCAATCTTCCCAGACTGCATCAAGAAGAAACAGAAAATCTGAGCTGACCAATTACTACTAACAGAATCAAGTCAGTAATAAACAGCTTATTTAAAACACTGCTATTTATAACATTTCAAAAATTTGGTGAGTTCCTACATTTCAGTATGTTGCTGATTTCTAATTTAGTTCTATGCTGTTGGAAAACATGCTTTATATAATTTTAATTCTTTGAAATTTATTGAGACTCCCCTGTGGCCCAGCATATAGTCTATTCTGAAGAATGTTCCATGTCTGCTTAAAAGGAGTTTTTATTTTGTAGCCATTGGCTTACGTGTTCTGTATATGTCAGTTATGCTGTTTAAGTCATCTGCATCTTTGTTGATTTTCTGCCAAGTTGTTCTGTTTATTTTTGATCCTGTATCCCTAGGGTCGTCCCATATCTGTATATATCTGGCTGCTAGGCAATGGTTAGACAGAGGCTGTGCTCCAATGCCTCCAGCCAGTTCGGCTTCTGCCCTCTGTTAGTGGATCTGTGTAGGGAAGGAGCACGTTCAAAGTTCCAACTCTTCAAGCACGCCCAGCTTTCACCTTCCCTTGGGCTCTCTCCTTTCTTCTCTGGGCATGTGTGTAGTCTTAGGGACAGCCAGTTTGGTCCCTCAGTAGTCTCCACTGAGTAGGCAGCTTTATCCTGGAACAGGGATGCCCCAACTATGACTAAAACATCAGGGTAATAGCCATTGACCCTTTTTCTTACTCACTGTCAAGACCGTCACTTTCATTGACAATAACGCTGGGCACAGACACTCTCTGCCCCTCTAAGTTGAGTGGGGCACTTTTGACCACTGCAGCAAAGCTGGTGGTCCCAACGGCCTTCTCTGCTCTGGCAGGACCTTCATGCTGACTGGGATAGGGGCAGTCGCCACAGACCCCCCTGTTCTCACCTGAAACTCAGCACTTCCTGGAGCATAAACTCTTCTCAGTTTGCTGGTCAATTTCCATAACATTGAAACAGTTATTTTTCTCAGCTTTATACCTATTCTTTGGAGAGAAAGTTTGCAGACCGCCTTACTCAGCCATATCCAGAAGTGAGAAGAATGTCCTTTAATTTGGAAGTTAAAACATGAACAAGAAAAGGGCAGGGTTTTCTCTTCCTCGGCTATGTCTTCTTAGGGCTATGGCAAGGGGTGGTGGGCTTATAGCAGGAATGGTATTTACCAGAAATTGAGGAGGGTACAGAGGAAACAAATCAAAATGGTAAACTCAGGATTACACAACTATTTGCAGTCTAAGTACATGAAGAATACAAAAAGATTTAACTGATGTATAATTCATGGACCTTTATGTAAATGGCTGTGCAAATAACTTGGGAAAAAGAGGGAAGGGACACTTGCAAATGATAATGTTCCCAAGCTGTCACTTGCATGACTAGTTCTTGTCAATTGGGAAAAAGAAAATATCCCAAATGCCTGACTCTTCAAGGTTTTATATTCCAGGCACAGAAGCTGTGACCTTGAACTCTCTGTTACTTTTCAGTAACAGAGACTCTTTCTACACCTTTCAAATGGGGATGTGCTAATATTGAGAGAGGTGATGTCAGGCTGAGTAATGTTAATGTTGGTAAAGCATTTTTAAAACCCTGGAAAAATAGGTCTCTGGGCATATACTTCAGAGGATGTATCATTTAAACTGGCATTTTTTTTAGATGATTCTCAGCTTATAATAATGTGGGTTTCCTTCAATATCTGAATTATATGTCTCAAACCCTTAGCACTATTTTTGTCAAAAAAATGAAACACTAGTAGAATTAAAATGTAATGCCACATCTACAGTTAGTATGCAAATGCACACTTTTATTTATTTATCAGTTATAGTATGTTTAGAAAGTGAAACAAAAATAGAGGGACCAAAATAAATGGGTTGGGTGTGGGCACAAAGCTCTAGAAATGGGTCTAAGCTTTGCTTACCACACCCTCTCCAGCCTCACCAGGAGGAATCCAGTCTCTTTTATAATGTTTCTTCAGTTCCAAGTGTACCTCTGACTGGCAATGAACTTCAAGTTCTTCTCTCTAAGGTTACTGTTTTCCCAGATGAAAAGCATACAGTTGAGCCTTGAATCACATGGGTTAGAATTGCACGGGTCCACTTCTACACAGATGTTTTTCCATAAATATATAGTCACCCACCATACCCAAGGTTTCACATCTGAGGATTCAACCAACCCCGCAGATCAAAAACAGTATTTTGGATCCTTGGTTGGGAATCTGCAGATGTGGAGGGTCATCTTATGTTCTACACAGATTTTTGACTGTGTAGGGGTCAGTGCCCCTAGGCCCAAATTGTTCAAGAGTAAACTCTAATTACTTATAGGTAGAGTACTCTTGAGGATGTGGCTTTGGGTGAAAGAAAAATGAGACGAGCAGTTTCCCTTCTAGCTGGAAGGGCAACACAAGGAGACGACGGCTACCACTCTGTTCTAAAGAAACATACACTCATATTAAGAAAACTTCACCCTACCAGGAAGCTTGGGCCACTCAGTCCACATCTCCTGGGCTAATGCATCTCTCCATCAGACTCTAAGCTCCTTGGAGACATGGACTGGGTATCTTCTCTCTTTATCTTTTGACTTGGTCCAGTGGATTCCTTTTAGAAAACAGAAGGATATTTTGGTGCAAACTACTAGGTTGAGAAGATTAGCAGAGGAAAAAATAAACTAAAGACCAAGATTATGGAGAGTAGCCAATGAGTCCTTTCCCTTTCAAACATTTTCCAGCCCAAGAACTGTTGCGGGGAACCCAAACAAACAGACAGGACACCAAGGTGTGGGAAGCAACGTTTACTAATGCCGGCACTGGCTCATCTGATTCACATCCAGAGGCTGAGCCCCAATTCAGGCGGGACTCAGGGTTATATACCCTGAAGTTTTTTAGGTTGGCAGCTAAGATATACTATTAGAACATGTGGTCATTGTGCCAGCTCCTGACTGGCTCCTGGGTGAGGTAGGAATTTGGAAATATTAAACACGGAGGCCTTGCTGACCACATAGTCCAGGAATGTCTTTGTCTGAAGCCCGCACAAAATGCTAGTGACCACATACTCTGGGAAGGCCTTTGTCTAGGGCCCACTGACACAGAACTACTGAAAAACCTTTTCTAGAGCCAGCTTCTTTCATGCGACAGTGGCTGGGCATTGCCACCTCACCTGCTTTGCAGTAGGAAGATTGATTACAACGTGAGGAGAGGGAAGAACTCCCCTCTCTTCTCATCCTTTTGGCAGACTGAATAATCAAATCAACACGATACAGATTGACAAGAGAAAATCAGACTGAATTTTGGGTGCACAGGAAGCCAACATAATGAGAGCCAGAGACAGAAAGGAAAAATGGGTACATAAGACATTCGGAGCAGGTGGTGACGTAAGGTGCCTTGGGCTTCAGAAGATCACTGCAGGGAAACACACGTTTCATCAGCAATAGTTTGCCCTGCCTTATAAATTGGTCAAAAAAGGTTGCCTCTGGCAATCTCTTACTATAGGCAAGGCCCCTAATTCAAATTCCTCTAGATAGTTGGGGAGCCAGGGGAGAAGCTTCTCTTGAGCTGGCAGGATCTTTCTTGCTTTTATCTCAAAGTAATCTTCATGCCACAGAGGCACAACTTGGGGTGACTCGTTCTGAACCCTACAACAATTTCCATTCATAATCATCACCTATAGGGGGCATGTTACTGAAAATTCAAAATGGGACTCGCATTAATGATGGCCTCTCCACTGGTGCTCGTAAATCAATTGGGTCTTTTTTGTCCTCGTGAATAGGCAACACCCTTTTCATAAGAAGCTATCAGGCATGCCATGCCTCCCTGTGTCCAGCCCCATCCCACTGTGCCATTCAGTCTAAAGGTGTCTCATGGCCTAAGTGAAGATACTTGGAGGAGCTGAACAATTTCTTCACCCGTTCTGTGGGTAGTGCCCCTGTCTTATGAAGAGTTTGCTGATAGCTATAGAGTCAGGGTCAGAGCAGACTTGGGGTGAAGTTGTTAAGCTCAGACAGTGTGTGTGAAGATAGGTCTCATGTGTGCAGATGTGAGCCATTATCCAGATGTTGTTCCCTCTAACCTTTGGAGAAGCCTTCTAATGCTTTCCCGAGCAGCCGAGGGAGAATCAGGCTGACTATGCCTCATAAAAAGCTGTGAAATGTCTAAGCCAACTGCTTTTTTGCATATCTTTTACAAGGAGAAAAACCATTTGGAAGGGTCAAGAGATTAAAAAACAAAAACAGCAGCAATCAGTGAAGAAAGCTGTTTAAGCATAATTTCACATGGATTTTCATATCTACAGTGCTCTCTGTAGAGATTGAAGCTCCACGATTGAGGAATTATACCCATTTTGGCGAACCAGGAATCAGGCATCTCAAAAGGAAAATCAAATGGTTTTTATCTGTCAGTTAAAAGTCCTTTATTAGGAACCAGGACCTTTAAATGTGCTTCTCTCTGAATTAATTTTCAGTCTCTAAAAACATGTGCAGGTGTCTGAATCAGACTGAGAGAAAGCAGGTGCGGGAAAAATAATTACCTGGCACCCTTCATTTCCTCCCAGAAGGGGACCTGCAAAGCCATGTGATAGAACTGTTCTCGGGCCCAAGATGAAAAGGTTATGAGAGGTGGAAATCCATGGTTTGATTTTTTTGTGGTCTTCTCTCTCTCCTTTTCAAAGGACTCTCAATTTTGAAAAGACAGCAGCTGCTTTGTAAAAGCAAAACATTGGATACTGCCCTAGAGCATTAAAAAGGTAAGCATCAGCTGCCACGTGCCATCAGGAACCCATGTTATAATTGCCTCCATTTGAATGCTCACTGTGACAAAGCCAGCGAAGCCAATACCTGAGGTGGGCGACTTTAGAGACAATCCATTTAAGGCATAGGATGTCGGGCAATTAAGTTCGTGAACTTGTTGCAATGATATTGCTAACCTTTTCGTTATCAGAGGGATTATTCATTATGAATTTGTACCAACTGGAAAAACAGCTAACCAAGTTTACTATTTAGAAGTGCTGAAAGGGCTGCATGACAAAGTGAGACGACCTGAACTTTTCACCAACAATTCATGGCTCTTGCATCACAACAATGCACCAGCTCACATAGCACTGTCTGTGAGGGAGTTTTTAGCCAGTGAACAAATAACTGTATTGGAACACCCTCCCTATTCACCTTATCTGGCTCCCAATGACTTCTTTCTTTACCCAAATATAAAGGAAATATTGCAAGGAAGACATTTTGATAACTTTCAGGACTTCAAGAGTAATACGACGGCAACTCTGATGGCCATTCCAGAAAAAGAGTTCCAAAATTGCTTTGAAGAGTGGAGTAGGCACTGGCATGGGTGCATAGCTTCCCAAGGGGAGTGCTTTGAAGGTGACCATGGTGATATTCAGCAATGAGATATGTAGCACTTTTTCTAGGATGAGTTCACGAACTTAATTGTCAGGCATTGTATGTTTAAATCTGTATTGGTCAGTGAGGGAAAAAAGGAAAAGATCCCCAAAATCATATTTGAGATACATCGCTACATGATAAAGTGAAAGCAGAGTTAGACAACCTAGGATACTGATATTTACAAAAAGTTATGTTGTTAGCAAAATCTTGCTACTGCGGAGCTTCATTTTATGACTACATAATCTTACCAGGCACGTTTCCACCACCAACATGTTTCCTGCTGTTTTTCAGTGGTTTGATGCTTCCTTGTGTTCATTAAATATAGATCAAAAGGTCATCAAACATGGGACTAGTATTCATTTCTGATTTTGCTTTAAGAAGATTAGCCACTGATCATGATTTTGGCCTTGCTCGTTGTGGCTTGTTACTTCCCATAAGTGACTCATTCAATTACGGTTGAATTGCAGGCATCATGCAAGCATTTGCAGAACATTAACAGGTTTATTGCAGATGAGCTAAGCTTTCAAATTTGATAATGAAGTCTTTTAAAAAATTATATATATATATATATATATATATATATATATATATATATATATATATATATATATATAAATTATACTGTCCAAACCCCTTAGAATCTAACTTCATTCCTGGTGTCATAACTTACATTCTATACTAAACGATGGTAGTTCCTAATCTGCCATGTTGATTGTCCTCCTCTGGGCATGTGTCCCTGGGCTTCCCCTCTGCTCAGAATCCCCCAAGTAGTAGTCACAGTTTCTAAGGGTAATAGTTAAAGGCTCAGCATTTGTATTAACTCCTTCAGAAAGCAGCCCCCGTGTTGTGATGCCTGGGCCTCTTCTCTGCCCCTTAGCGGCTTGCACTTAGCACAGTCAGAGCTCTAGAGTGCAGCTGTGGACTGCTCTGTTTCCTCAACTACAAAACTGTTCTTTTGAAGAACACCAACCATACCTTCCTCATCTTTTCAATCTATGGCCTGGGACCCAACATGTAATAGGTACTCAGTAAGTATTTGTTAAAAGAAAGACTGACTGTAATTGACTTATTGAATGAATGACATGTTGAGCTCCTGAGTCTCAGGTGAGGAAGCAAATATCAGTTACATTTCTTTGGCTGAAACAACAAGGCTGTGATTACTGAACTGGAACACCAATTGCTCTGCCTCTGACAGCCTGAGCAGGAAGAGAGGCTGATTGGAGAGGTACTGAGACAGCTCAGGAGCAGAAAAGAGGAGAAGCAACCCAGCTTGGTGAAGGCTGAGCTCAGCACAGCCCTGAGTACTCGGCCTAGGGAAGTTCATGGAACTCTAAGGCACTGCATTGGGTGGGAAGTAGCAATGATTTCCTGTCCCTGTGTGTTCAGTCCTAGGAGAGAGAGGCCGATTGGTCCAAGTGCAACCCATAAGGTCAGAGGTTTAGGTCTATTATGAGTGTTTATGAGGAAGGTGTCTGCACAGATGGCAGCAATAGCTGGTGGAACCGCTTCCTCAAAGCCTTTGTGAGATACAAAGGGAGAAATTAGATCGCACGTCTTTTCTATTGGGTTGTCGGAAAAGTCATGACGCATAATTTGCGACAGATGGCACTATTTCATTTTTGGAAGTACTAGAGTCATTTGCATCTATGTTTTTGCTATGTCATTTGACAGCTGACAGTTTTAGCTTTATTCTAAAAAAAAAATTGAGCAATTTGTTTGAGTTTTGGAGATTTTACAACAAATTGAAGATGGAAGACCAAACTGCATTTTTGCCATATTTTACTGCTTTACTTCCATAAAGGGAATAAGCTAGTCGAGCTGGTGAAAAGTTGCATAAAGTTTACTGTGACAGTGCTCTCCAAGAATGTCAGTGCCAACGATGGTTCATGAAATTCCGTGCTGGTGATTTTGATCTCAACAATGCTCCTCGGTCAGGGAGGCCCAACCAGGTTGATGACGACAAAATAAAGGCATTGATCGAGTCAAACCCACATTACACAACATGAGAGACTCCAGAAACATTGAACATCCATCATTCAAGTGTTCACGACCACCTGAAGAAACTGGGATATGTAAGCAAGTTCGATATTTGGGTTCCACATGAACTCAAAGAATTTCATTTGATGGTGCATATATAAACATGTGCAATATGCTCATTAAACATGAGAAAAATGATCCTTTTTTGAAGCGATTGATAACTGGTGATGAGAAGCGGATTGTTTACAACAATGTGGTGTGCAAATGGTCTTGGTCCAACGTGATGATTTGCCTCAAACAAAATCGAAAGCAGACATTCATCAGAGGAAGGTTATGCTCTCACTGTGGTGGGATTTTAAAGGTGTCATGTTTTTCCAGCTCCTACCAAGGAACCAAACAATCAATTTGAATGTGTACTGTCAGCAACTGGACAGTTTGAATGAATCCATCATCCAGAAACATCCAGAGCTTGTTAATTGTAAAGGAATTGTGTTCCATCGTGACAATGCGAGACCACACACAAGTTTGATCATCCATCAAAAATAATTGGAGCTTGGATGGGGTGTGTTGCCACACCCTCCATACTTGCCTGACCTTGCACCGTCAGATTTCCACTTGTTTCACTCTCTTCAAAACTCCTTGTGTGGTATAACGTTCAATTCAGATGAGGCTGTAAATCAGCACCTTGTTCAGTTTTTCGCAAATAAAACCAGGTCCTTCTATGAACGAGGAATTATGATGCTCACTGAAAGATGACAATAGGTTATCAAACAAAATGGCAATATATCATTGATTGATCTTTGTTCTTTATATAAATAAATGACCTTTGAAAAACATAGACAAAGTATGTCATGACTTTTCCGACAACCCAATATTACATTTAAGATCTGAACTCTTTTGAAAAGTGAGTGTAGGAAATAGGCTTCAGAATTTTAAATACTCACATAACTTTTGAATAATTGCTTCCCTGGTATTCCTTTTTGTCACCCTAAAATGCTGTACTCACTTGGTGTGAGCAGAATTATCACTGTGTGTGGAATAAAACTGTTGAAATTTCTACTCATGTTTATTTTAGATCATACTTTCTAATTTCCATTTTTCATAATTTATTATACATGTAACGTATTATTTATATATGTATAACATGAAAAATTACATATAAGAAAATATTTACTTTTTTACATTAATTACTTTTTTTACTTTTTTTGTGTGATCAAAAAATTTAGAGACTACTCTTCTGAAAAACTTAAAATCTTAATAACAATAATAAACTTTATACTTTGGTAAACTATTATAAAAATATAAAAATTATAGATTTTTTTAAAGATTTTTATTGGAGATCTGGGGGATGGGAACAGCACTAGGGAATTGGGGAAAGGGGAACAGATAAGTTGCTATCCTTTTGTTCTTCAGTCTAGTTGTGGAGGACGTTGCTTCACTGGCCCAAGTTGGCACCATCATTACGCTCTTCCCGGGTGAGGCAGATCAGTCACCGGCTTCTGGACGGCCGTTCACTGGAGCTGTTGTTCAGCATCTTAGCTGTAGAGGGCAGTGTCACTGGCCCTCATATGTGGGTCCGAACCAGGGCCCTCTGGTGTCCCAAGCCAGCTCTTAACCAACGCGCCACTTGGCCAGCCCATAGATTATTTTAATGTATTAAAAATGTTAACACTTTTATTATAAAATAAAATAGTTAATTTTTCTGTCTTGCGGCCGTGACCAGTTTTAACCATTCTTTTAAAATATATGCTGCTTTATTTTTCCTTTATGCAACAATTTTCTCTTTTCCTTTTGAACAAAAACTCCTCAAATATTACTTTGTGAGTGGTGACAGTGATAACAACACCTAATTAGAGAATAGCCTTCTTCAAGCAAATTCATGAAAAATCAATGCTTCCAGACGATTCCATCAAGTTAACGCACCGTGTGTAACTTGTGAGACATAACAGTTTGCATATTTCCCCAACTTGGTGTGCCAGTTCAATAACCACAGCCTTGCAGAACCGAGAAGATAGAGTCATGCTATTTCTCGATGTACACCAGTCTGTTTTGTGATCTGAAGTAATTAAAACACAAAATGAAATCTTTCAAGCAAAGTTGTTTGTGTTTGTTGGAAGAGCCAAGTGTGTGGTACCTTTCTGAGAAATAAAAAGTAAATAGAAAAGCAAACCAGACTGTGTTTACTTGATAAAAAGGCAGCAAAACAATTCATTAGTGTGTGAAATGTTTTGTCCGTCAGCAGTGTTTATATTTTTTACTGCACAAAATACTGATTTTACTCTTTCATTTCATTTTATTTTGAGTTGAATTGGCTAGATGGGTGTTGTCACGTAGATACCCATGTTAGAGAGGTCATTCTTTCTCCTAGTGTCAGTGATTTGTAAACTGGCTTCAGTGATGATTAACACCGCTTCCTCTCTTTCTGCTCCTGCCTCACTCCTCATTCTGGGAGGGAATAGGCAAGATTTGTTCTGTCCTTTCCCCTTTGTTTCATTGTATCTACCTGCCTGTAAAGAGGGTTCAGCCTGATTGTGGGGAATCGATTACAGAATTGACCAGTTCTCCACATGTTCCTTTACCCATGTCCTTGCAATACAATTTTGCTCTCAGGTCATCAAGAGCTGGAGTTGATTTCCCCGCCCCCTGGGTGTAGACAGGTTTTGTGACCTGCTGAGATTAGCAGAATGCAGTAGAAGTGGCCATCTGTTGGTGTTACCCTGACTCTCTTTGAACCCTAACTATGTCATAAGAACCAGCCCAGCCTGGCCTGCTGGAGGAAGAGGTACCACTTGGTGCAGAAAGAACTTGTCCCACTGAGGGCCCCCTAAGCCAGCCAGCCCCACTCAGCTGACCTGTCAGCTAACCTTGTAGGTGTGAGTGAGCCTAGCAAGATCAGCAAAACCCCTGGGCCCACTCATAGACTTGTAAGCACAGGTAAACGTTTCTATGTAGGCCACCCTGATTGTGTGGTTGTTTGTTACACATCATTAGCAAGTCATTGGAAAGCTGATATGTCTGATTTTCCTATGGGGTAAACTTAGCGCAGCAGGTTCTGCTTCCAAGGAGAAACGTCCTTGCTCAGCACGTATATGACAAAATTGATCTTTTTCTTTTTTCTGGGACGAGGTTTTAGAAAGTCATTTTGATTGTAGCTCTAAAGCTCTATTTTCCAACCAGTTGATAGAAACAAGGTTGACATTTTGGTCTCCATTTACATGTCTCCTTTGTCTTTTCTCAGTTGGCTCCCAATTCAGGGACAGTAGACATGGTGTGATGAATCAGTGCCCTAAAACGCGTGTTCAGCTAAATATTGCTGAGGAAAAATTACACTGTGTTCATATGTAATGTGTATTCATGTGATGGCATTAAAAAGCTACTATAATTATTATCATAAGTTATTACAATTGGTTACCATTACTGAAAGAATCAGGCACAATTCAGGGAATAAAAATTATGGTACGTCACACATTTGTTCATGTAAATTTTTTAGGCCAGTTGACAGTATCACAATGGACTATTCAGAGACATAATGTACCTTGAATCATTCACTTATTCAGTCATTCAACGGGCATTTATTAAGCATATGCTATGGGGCAGGGCTGCTGTTATTGTTGTCAGTGCAAGAAATACACCAGTGAGCTGGGTAGACAAGGTCATGGCCTTTACAGAGCTTACATTCTAGTGGTGTATATAGACAATACACAAATAAAGCTATAAATAAACTGTATTATCAGGTTAGAATAAATGATATGAAGGAAAACAATGCACATGCTAAAGGGATAGCATGTAATGGAGAAGAGTGATTTCTAAGGGTAGCCATGGAAGACCTCTGTAAGAAATACATGTCTGAGAGGAGATTAGAATAAAATAAGGTGAGCCATCTAAATATTTGGGGGGAAATGGACCTCAGACAGAGGAAATTGCAAGTGTAAAGAAAGAAATGAGTGAAAACAAAGAACATAGGCAGAGATGGTTTTCTTCTTACGAGCTCAAATTGTTTTTCCCATGATATATCTGGTTCTTTGGAAGGAATGAGAATAAAGTTAAAGACAAAATGGTGGCATGAGATATAGGAAGAGATATTGGGAAGGGGCCACTGGGTGCCCACTCAGAAAAGTGCCTGTCAAGTCATCACAGAAGAAAATGGTTAGTTATAGACATGCTCACCTGCAATCACTGGTAAAGAATATTTATTACTTGGAGCTTTTCATAGAGCAGGATTGCGATGGAGTGGTTGTATGTGATGCAATAAAAGCTGTCTATTGATTGAAAATCAACCCCTATCACACATTCTTGTGGTAAAGTTGGGCTTTCACTAAAGACTATAGGTATATATGATGTCAGAGGGGCAATAGATTGGGGGAGAGGGGTTATCATTTTATAGACCGGTATGATTTATCTAGTTTCTTCAACTCAGATATATTTTCTGTGAGGAAACACATTACTAGTGAATAAGTAAATACAGTGATCCATAAATAATCCTCCTTTGTTGACCTTACAATAATGATACTCACCTGAATGCATGAACCTTCTTTTTACCTGTGTTGAATAGGTGACCACTAAAATTGATGCCAATGTCCAGTCACACCTGTGAATGTGAACTTATTGATAACAGGGTCTTTGCAGGTGTAATAAACTTAAAACAAGGTCTTATTGGACGAGGTTAGGCCCTTCATCCATGGCACAGGTTGTCCTTCAGAGATGCTAGAAAGAGCATGACCCTACTGACACCTTCATTTTGAACTTTGAGCCTCCAGAAATGTGAGAAATACATTTCTGTTGTTTTAAGCCACCAAGTTGTGGTATTCTGTTGCAGCAGCCACAGGAAACTAATACACCTGGAAGGGGACCGCAATAATGCCCATCCTCCTGGCTAAGTGAGAGGGACCAGACTTGGTTTATGGATTTAGAGAATCAGACTATGATAAAGTGCACTCAATACTGAAGTTATTTTGAGTAAAATATAGTATTTCTTGAGAGTATCAGAAACATTGCAGGACTTTTAAGGTCATTTTGAAGATGATGTAATTTCTAAATTTATGTAATGTTTCACTGTAAATAAGTTGAAAATGTAAAACAAAAATAAAAACATCCTATAGTGCAATGAGGATAGTTTGGGAGGTTCATTTGTTTAACAAAAGCTTCTTGATGGGCCGGGGCTGAGTGTCTCAGTTGGTTAAGAGCTTGCTCAAGATTTTGAGCTCTGAGCAACAGCGATTCGATTCCTGGCCCGAGCTGAGCAGCCACTGAGCTGCCAACAGGTGGCAGGATGGCTCAGCTTAAAAAAACACACAAACAAAAAACTTATTGAGTGTCAGGCATTAGTGCTAAGTGCTGAAATAAACAGATAAATACTTTTGAGTTCAATCTTGGCAGATCAACATTGATAGACTTTCAAAATTCCCTTACAAAAAATTTCTTGTTTGGATCAGTGAAAGGAATCTGTTGTTTGTAGACTTCGTCATACCCTGCCTCCCCACCAGTCTCTCCCCTAGTCTCCATGTGTAATTAAGGAATGAAGAGTTAACGCTAACGAATATGCTTGTTCCAGAATGTCAAGACTAATTTTACCCTAAATATTATGACCCATATGTCAAAGGAATCTTAAGCATGGGGAGAAAATACAATTTTAGGCAAAGCCAGAGGGTAATTAATGCTGTAATATATGTCAGCACATGCCTGGTGAGGGTATTAAAGTGCTTTAGTGAAGTCAAAGTTTTGACTAATGTTTAGAGTTTTCCTGTTGACTTTGTAGCCTGAACTAACAATATAGACCATTTGTCATTGTCAGTGCCTACGGCCGCCTTTGAAAATGTCAAGAGCAACAGCAATGCTCTGGAGAAAATGTTATGTCTTCCAGCAGTAATTCCAATGTCTTTACATTCTTAGTTTCTCTGCCTTCAGTCCCATCTCTCTGAATATTTTTTTTAGGAGACCCCAGCTGCAGAAGGCTGTGGGGTATGTGCCAGGTTGAGAGGGGTTTCATTTTTACCAGGACGCGGAACACTTTTCTCTGTTTTGCTGTAAAGTGTGGGATGCCAAACAATGATTGACAGTTCTCAGGCATTCAAAGCTGTTCCGTATTATTATGGCATCATACAGGCACACAGTCATTGTTGAATGAATGCACAAGAAGCTGTAGTCACCATAACAATCAAGGAAAAATGGTAGACCTAAGGTTTTTCAACTGCAAGGAAGAAGGCGGAGCTGTGACCCAGTACCTAGCCAATGGCAGACAGACCCTATTCAAAGTATGACATGGTAGGAAGACTCAGCCTTGAAATGCTGTTCAGTTACCTGCTAACTGTATGACCTTGCAAAAATTATTTAAACTTGCTTTTCCTCAGTGACCTTATCTTTAATTTGGGGAAAATGATACGGACACTGCAAGGTCCTCAGATAATTGGAGCCAGGCTCATGCAGGCGTTGAATCAATGGCAATTACCATTATTTCCCTTCTTTCATATGATGAGATCCTTGGGGCAAAGGGTTCTGCATTGCTAATATTTTTATACCATGGAGCATTTAGTTCAATGTATGACACATGATGAGAATTCAATATGTGTTAGTTGAGCTAAAAATGCAATATACATGATTTGGTTGAGATATAAAAGAAATTTTGGGGGGTCAAATTTTGTTCAATTCTGGACCAATTTATCATAGAGGAGAATAGATTATTCTGAAGCTTGTAGAAATAGGAGATTCTAGTGTGTTTGGATGCTCAGGTGTACTTGAACCTCCTCCATGTATGGCTGCATAAGCTTTAATATTGTATGTGATCAGAGGTGGGGGTGGGGATGTTCATGGCAGCCACTTGGTCACATCCACAGGACAGGAATTTGAAAACCGGTGCTAAGCTTCTCCCCAGGTTTGCAGCTGATGCATCTCAGTGTTGCCAATCTATTCTGCTTTTTAAAAATATCTGGGAGAGTGTTTGCTTATCTGAAAAGTTGAAGACTAAAATACCAGATTTAAGTGGAAGAATGAGAACATAGAGAGGTTTGATATTCTTAACTCTTTATGTTGGTGTATTCTGGATGAAAAACTTGCAAGTCTTCAAAACTGTGGAAGGAAGGACCCCTTTTCCTATTCATGGAGTTAGGGCTGTGTGTGGAGGCGCTTCCTTCTTCCTGTAAATTAATGGTGTCTAGGAATGTAGAATTGGACCTCTTCAACTTTCACTGGGCTGCAGCTATTATTTCAAGTTTTCAGAAAATTCATGCTCATCTTGGGTCTAAACCTCAAGTGAAATGGTGTCTCTAGTTATTAACTCTGTAGCCATATAGGTGCCAATTGGCCCAGTGAATGTGTTTCATGGGATTCTTCTCATGTGTTTTTATTAAAATTTCCCAAAGTTCTGGCTTCCCCCTCCCCAAACCTAAACAGACAACAGAGCAGAGATTTTCCTCACATCTCTGCCTCCACCTTTGTTCAAGCAGCCCAGCCCAGGCTGTTTTGTTTGTTAATTCTGTATGTTTGGAAGCTCTTGAAGAAAATTGCTTCTGTTTACCTCTGTGATTGCTCAAAATGAGATAGAATGGATTCCATTGAATGCCAACATCTTGTGATTTAATTTACATTGCTATAATCCCATCCACCCCCCTGTTTTTTCACTTTTGTTGATAATCATTTCTCTTAACTAAACATTGTAATTAGCATTTTGTGCTTCTTAACAGCTGTTTTCTCTCTAATCATCTTTAAAACCATAAGAGAAGACTTGTGTTTTTCTTCAAGTCATTTTTGTCTTCAGATTTCTAGCTTTAATTTTTTTTTTGTTTGTTTGCTGTTTTTCAGAACTAATTTCATTATCATGGAATGCAATTTTAAATAATTTTTTAATGGAAATTATTCCCAAGTATTTGTTTTCCTTCTTTTTTTCTCTCTTTTATTTCAATACATGAAAAAAATCTTCTGAAAGATTAAACAAATAAGTTCCATGATATATTTTCTGAGATTTGCAATCTATTAAATAAGGCTTAAGATATCCAAAGTCCAAAACTAAAACATAATTTGAGAAGAGCTGTATCTAGCTTAAAAATATTAAATTCTATGACATATAGATGAAAATCATCAAGTACTTTCTATGACTCTTTATAAAGACCATTCATAGATAATTTTAAACAGTATCTGGTATATGTAATTAGTAGAGTCATAGAATTTTAGAATAGAAACACGTTAAAAATATGACATATAAAGTAAAAGTATGTTTTTGTGGAACATACTTATTTACAGATGTTTGAAACCAAGAATCAATTAGGAATTTCTGTAATAAGATTTGGTGCAGCAAACATTTATTCAAATGAATCTCTGCTCCTACTGGACCCCAATGTACTGAGAGATCTATTTTATGCAGACATCTAGTTTCCTGCTTAAAGAAATCCATTTATTTCATGGTTTACTTTGAGAAGTGTTCCAGATCAATGAATAGAACTATTCCTCAGCTTTTCCAACTTTGCATGGGTGTTTATGAATATTAATCCCCACCCTTCCTCTTTGCTCAGCAATCAGAGTTCCCAGAGGTCAGGCTGTCAGAAGGCACATCAGTGCCTAGTAGAATGTTGAAAGTGAAACACCATGTAACAGTCCATAAGATCACCCTTTAGTCTGAAAAAATAATGCTCCCTGAACTGTGTTCCGACTGGACATCCTACATTCATCTTGGGAATTTATATTTTCATTTCTAGACATGCATTTCTTGCCCTTCTTCAGGTGTCACCAGTCACTTGAATTATGTCTACTTTCTAAAATGCTTGTGTTTTCTTACATGTGATAAAAAAGGTATGTATGAATTTGGTGAAAGAATGCAAGGGCAGTAGAAGTAATTGGAGAAAAACTAATAAACTTTAGGAGACAAACACTAAAAATAACAATGTGCGAAAAACAACGAGCACAGTTTCATACTTTTGGACTCTTAGCTTAAATATTATTACTTTTTAGTTATTTTGCCATCTTATATTAAAATCTGTGGACAATATTTAAAATATTAAAGAACTATTGTGAAAGCCCAATATTTATAATATGTTAAGTACATAAGGCAAATCTCTGATTTACAAAGTTGGTGAAAATATTTTTAAAAAGATCTATGCAACCATTTATCTCCAGAACCTTCTATAACTATATTATTTTCTAGGAAATATTTCCAGCCTCCTCTGTAAGATCCATCTAGTATATTGTCATTTAAATTATTACCTTAATACTCCTCTGCCTGACCCTCTAAAAGCATATTAAAGTGTTTTAAAAAATGCAAGAAGAAAAATAAATAAAAGTAAATAAATCTTGAAATACTCCGTTTGGACCTGATTACTTATTTATATTATGAAGCATTGTGTGTTTCGTCATAATTGATATGAAAAGGTGAGGTGATATCTATCGCTTGAGTTGATTTTTCCTATAAATTCCAAAAGCCAAAAATATAAAAATTGTCTATATGATTTCAAATAGAAAATTACTCTCATATGAGCTGCTGGTGATTTTTCCAAAGTTAGTTTTGTTTTGAAGAGTCACATAGTGTAATTAGAGAAAAGTGTGTTTGCGTTTGGAGTCAGGGTGTCTAGTCATGACTGATTATAGCAGATGGATTAGATAGACAGCAAGTGTCTTACCCGTGTCATTTACCTCTAATCATGTCCTTAACTCTTTCAAACTAAGTTAAACATTCAGTATAACTTGGTTCTGTATACAATTCTTATTATTATCTAGTTTTCATTTTTATGACACATAAGCAAAAAAAGAGAAAGAAGGCAATGTGCTTGCTTTTTCCAGGCTCTGGGGAGAGTTGAAAGTGGGCACATAAAGACATTTGATAAGCCTGGTATGAGCCTAACATTCCAACTGTCTATTCCCAGGCTTCGTGTTCAAGTTTCTCTAAAATAAAAATTCAACATTGGGTATGTATATAGCACATTGAAAAATGGCACCCCAAAGAAATCTACTCCTAATCTCTGGACTTTGTAAATGTTACCTTATTTGGAAAAAAGCTTCTTTCCAGGTGTGATAAAGTTAAAGATCTTGAGATAGGGAGACTATCTTGGACTATCTGGATGGGCCTTAAATGCCATTGTAAGTGTTTTTATAAGGGAGACACAGGCTAGATGTTCAGACAGAAGAAGGGACAACAATGTGAAGACAGAGGCAGAAATGGATGTGACACAAGACAAGAAGTGCCACCAGCTGGGGGGAAGCAAGGATTGGATTTTCCCCTAGGTCCTCCAAAGGAAGTGCGGGCTTGCCAGCACCTTGGTGTCAGCTCAGTCATACTTACTTTGGACTTTTGGTCTCTAGGACTATGAACAAAACATTTTCTGTGGTTTTGAGCACCAATTTCATGGTAATTTGTTACAGCAGCCAAAGGAAACTAAAGCAGATTTTGGTTCTGGAAAGTGAGGTGCTGCTATAACAAATACCTAAAAATGTGGAGAGGTGGCTTCAGAACTGGGTGATGGGTGGATGATAGAAGTGATAGAAAAGGAAATAGAAATGATAAGACCCAAATGAAAAATCTAGATAGCCTGAAGAGATTATTGATAACAATATGAATGTTAAAGATTCTGCCAGTGAGGGCTCAGAAGTAAGTGAGCATCAGAGCAGAGAGAGATTGTATTATCTTAGAAAATATACATATCATCATAAAAATAAGTTGATAGAAATATCCTGGGTGCAGATGCAAATGAGGAAAATGGTATTGGAAACTGAAGGAAAGGAGACCTTTGTTATACTGTGGGGAAAAAAAAAGTCTAGCTGAATCATGCCTACAGTTGTATAGAAAGCAGAATTTATAAGTGATGAGCTTGGGTATTGAGCTGAGGAGACCTTCAATAAAGGCATTGAAGGTGCATCCTGGTTTTTCTTGCTGCTTATGGTAAATGTGAGAGGAAAGAGATAAGCTGAGATAGGAAATGTTAAGCAAAAAGTAACAATCACTTGCTGATACTAGAAATTCTAAACCTACGCAGATTGAAGAGGATGCTAAAATTAGGATATTCCCTGTTGGGAAAGTGAGCTCTGGAGGTTGACCTTTTGCTAGTGGTGAAGCGATTCGACAGAGACCCACTCAACCATCTCAACCAAAGCCATGGATAGAGATGGATTATTCAGGAAAGGTCTGTGGGGGACCCTCTGGTCTAATGGCATGAACTTCACTTCACAATGTGTCATACCCAGAGTTTCACCCATACTTGATTTAATTTCTTAGGTGATATTTCAGACTTTGGGGCTGATGATAATTAGATGAGATCTTAGACTTCAGTTGATAATGTAACTGACACTTTGGGGGATGTTGGGATGGGGTGAAGGCATTTTTGAGTAACGGATGGATGTGAATCTTTGCAGGCCAGATAGTAAACTGTGGGGGTCTGAAATACACCCCCTCAACCCCCCCCCCAAATATCATGTCCAAATCCATGTGTAAATGATTCATTATTTGAAAAAGTCTGTGCAAATGTGATGAAGATAAGGGTCTTGAGATGGAGGTATTAGCCTGGATTATCTGAGTGGGCTAGAGAGGCAGAGATAGGACAAGGAATCAGAGCAGTCACAGGCACATGATGTCTATTTCTAGAATGAATCATGGATAATGGCACACAGAGCTTATTGGAAGCACATGGATAGAAAGGCTCCTACACTTTAGAAGGAATTATATTGCCAAAGAGACCACAAAGCTGGCTTTAAAAATTTTCCTCTGCTCAAGTCTTAAAATAATCTTCAGACCTCCTGACTTGCACAAGCCCACCTAGAAGCTCACGGAAATGCAGGTTCCTGGCTCTCCATCTGGGATTCTGAGTGCAGGCAGAATAATGTCCCTAAAGATGTCCACCTCTTAAACTGTAATCTTGCCTGGCAGAAAGGACTTTGCACATGTGATTAAGATACGGATCTTGAGATTGAACAATAATTCTGGGTTATACAGGTAGGCCTGTGTAATTACAAGGGTCTTCATAAGTCAAAGAGGGTGACAGGAGGGTCAGAGAGAGACTTGAAGATGCTATTGTGTTGGCTGTGAAGATGGAAAAAGTGACACAGACCAAGTGTGTGCAGCTGCCAGAAGCTGAAAAGGGCAAGGGAATGTCTCCTCACCTACAGCTTCCAGGAGAAATACAGTCCCAATAACATGTGGGCACATTGGTCCACCTGAAGCTATTCTTGTGTGTCTCGCTCCCTGCAGGATTGGCTTGGGGGCATAGCAGGCCCCAAAGTACAAAGAGCTCATGAGTAGGTTTTGACACAGCATGAGAGGGAAGAAAAATGTAGGAGAAATAAAACGAAAGCCAACCATGAAATGGGGGGGCGGGGGCAGAGGGGAGCACTGAGGAAGTCATCCCTGGGCCTCTCCCATATGCCTGGTTTTAAAGTCCTTTAAGTGTTTGCCTCTTGTGAAAACATGTGTCCAATCGAACTTCTTGGCAATTCAGCAAAGAATGGTGGGGAACATGTAAAACAATAGATAAGTTTCAGGACATTAAATTCAATAGTGACAATTTGAAAATGAAGGTGAGAATTGTTGAAAGAAGTACATCAAAGGAAAGGTATGAATGTTCACCCATAGAATAGTTTTTCACCCATAAAATCTGGTGCTTCCTAACAGTTTTTAGTAAAACAAAAGTGACCCCTAAGTAAATAAAATGTTCCATCCTTTAATCCAGAACATTTCTCCTTTTTCTACAACTATCCTCTTCTTGATTTCCCTGTACAATATTTCTTAATGACATGACTATTGTGTCAGTTACCCAGGCATGAAACTTAGAAGTAATTTATGTTTGATTTCCCCTAAATCTCCACCTTCAAAAGAAACCCCATTCCTGGGCCGGCCGAGTGGCGCGATGGTTAAGAACTCGCTTGGGACGCCAGAGGGCCCTGGTTCGGATCCCACATATGAGGGCCAGTGACACTGCCCTCCACAGCTAAGATGCTGAACAACAGCTCAACCTGGAGCTGGGCTGCCGTGAGTCGCCGGCGACGGCGTAGGCTGCAGCCCCTGTGGCAGTGGGTTGCCATGGGCTACCGTGTGTAGCCAGCAGCCAGCGTGAGCGGCCAGCAGCCGCAGTGAGCGGCCGTCCAGAAGCCGGCGACTGATCTGCCTCGCCCGGGAAGAGCGCAATGATGGTGCCAACTTGGGCCAGTGAAGCAACATCCTCCACAACTAGATTGAAGAACAAAAGGACAGCAACTTGGCTGTTCCCCTTCCCCCAATTTCCCAGCACTGTTCCCATCCCCCCAATTCCCCAATAAAAATCTTTAAAAAAAAAAAGAAACCCCATTCCTTATATCTGTACAATAACCTCACACTAACCACATGTACTTGTGTGCACACACATGCACACACACAGAATGCATGTCGTCTCTCCTTTACCCTTCAGCACCGTCATCCAACCCTTACTGTCCCTTTGATGTGGACTCACACCCAAGCCTACTGGCTTCTCCTTACCTCAGTGTGTGGTTCGTGCCACCATCACAGAGCTATGTCTGTTTTACTCAGTGACTTCAATGACTCCCTTCCGCTCATTAGTTGAAGACAAAACCTTTAGTCCTATATTTAAGATCCACTGCCATCTGACCATAACTGTCTCTCCCAGCATCATCTCTCACAACAGTTTTTAAAAACAGAGCTGACCTTGTACCGTATTAAGTGACTTTCAAGTTCAAACCAAGATTTCTGTCCTATCTCTTTACATTTTCTGAAATCATTCTTCTAATTAAACGCCCTAGTCTTCTTTATTATTAGCCTTGGGGACTTTACCTATTGTTTAGGACCTGGCTTAGGTGCTACATCGTCCAGGAAAATTTTCTAAACCCCATTCATCTGAAAGAAGAGTACTCTGTTGGCGCCAGTCAATTGGTTCTTAATTATTCCTGCTCCCATAATAGTTGCTTGAATAATTACCTTATCCCCTTAATGGATTGTAACCTCTTTTTGGATAAGCACCAATCTTACTCATTTTTAAATCTATCGATGAGCCTAATAGCTTGCACAGAAAGCTTCATAAGTATTTGTTGAGTAAATTAGCCATTGGATGAATAAATGAGCAAATGTCGGAATGAATGTAATGAAGGCTGGAATTTTATATCAGCAGCCAGTGTTTATGATTGTCAAATGCAAGTTCACATTACACCACTTCACTTTTAGACCTACATTTGGCCGTGACCCTGTATCCTCACTGGTTCTTGATTAGTGGGTTGGGAGCTCACTTATTCATCACTGTTTTTCTCTTGGTGGAAAGTGCAGCATTTGTAGCAAATAATGATGTATCACTGCAGTAACCGAAGCTGAAGGAAAAGGGAGAGCCCACCATGGCAGTGATATCGGAGGGGTCATGCAGCCCTGGTGTAGTCACTTAGAGGCTGTGGTGGTGTTTCATCCTGGCAAATGCAGAGCTCCCATTCCACAGCTGGGCTCACAGCCTCTTCATCTGCTTTGTCATTTTGCCATTCAGTTCACTCTGCAATGAGGGACGGGGAGTCTTCCCCTGAGCAATGCCATGCTGTCACCCAGCTCTCTTGAGGGAGGACAGGATCAGAAAGAAGAGGTTATTCCAATGAAGTGGCACTGTTATATGCTGGCACATGGTGAGCCTGTAGAAGTCATTTGCGCATCATTGCATGAGTAGCAGCATGAAAGCCCAGGCTTTGCCCAGGCAGAGCGGTCCCCAGATCTGACTCACTTTCTTGGTGGTGTGTCCCATCTCCTCTTGCCTGCTCAAAAACAGACAACCTCAAACAACACAAGAGGTTGTGGGAGAGCAAATGTGTGTCCTCGTTAAGTAAAGTGAGGAACATTGAAGTAGAAAACATATCCAGCTTACCCTACTTTGATCTCTCAGAGAGATGCAGAACAAGTTTACATCCTTTTACATGGAGAAGGACTGTGTACTGTTTGCTCTTTTAAACCAGACCTCTTAGGGCCTGGCAAATTTTCTAACCCATTATCCATTATCACACTCTGCCATCCTCTCGAACTGGGGCTCCCATCCCTCAGGAAACCTCCAGTGGCACTATAAATTAGCCAGGCTCCCAATTTATGGGTCAATTTACTTGTATTTTAGTCTCTTATTTTGAGAAGTAACTTAAACAATTTATAGACTGAGCACACATATGGAAGTTAAAAATAAAGGCTGAAGTCAGGAAAATATGGAGGGAAAGAAATGTAATACAAGAAATACCAGAACATCTAAAGTGTCACCCAAAATGAGGAATGTAGGTGAGCCATCTTCTTTTCCTCCTGGGCCATGATGCAGGATGGGAGAGGAGTTTGGAGAGTGGGCTGCATACAGATTTTGGTAGGATCTAAAACAAGCTCGTTATTGGGCCGGCTGAGTGGCACAATGGTTAAGAACTGGCTTGGGACGCCAGAGGGCCCCGGTTCGGATCCCACATATGAGGGCCAGTGACACTGCCCTCTACAAAAAAAAACAAACAAAACTAAAACAAGCTCGTTGTAAAACCAACTGCTAGTAACTTTCTCTATCTCTTAGTCGTTAGTTAGCTCTTTTTTTTTAAGATTTTTATTGGGGAATTGGGGGGATGGGAACAGTGCTGGGGAATTGGGGGAAGGGGAACAGACAAGTTGCTGTCGTTTTGTTCTTCAGTCTAGTTGTGGAGGACGTTGCTTCACTGGCCCAAGTTGGCACCATCATTGCGCTCTTCCCGGGCGAGGCAGATCAGTCGCCGGCTTCTGGACGGCCGCTCACTGCGGCTGCTGGCCGCTCACGCTGGCTGCTGGCCACACACGGTAGCCCATGGCAGCCCACTGCAGCAGGGGCCACAGCCTATGCCGTCACCCGCGACTCACGGCAGCCCAGCTCCAGGTTGAGCTGTTGTTCAGCATCTTAGCTGTAGAGGGCAGTGTCACTGGCCCTCATATGTGGGATCTGAACCAGGCCCTCTGGTGTCCCAAGCCAGTTCTTAACCATCGTGCTACTCGGCCAGCCCTTTAGTTAACTCTTTTAATTGAAATATCCGACATGCCTAGGCTCAGGCATGGAGAAGCAAGGGAATGGCAGCGATGATAGGACAGCCACACATATCTGGTCGTCGCTCTCTTCCTGTCTTCAGAACCTACTTTCAGATGTAATGCACAGGATCTGGATTTCCTTATATTGCTGGAGGCCACATTCCTCCATATGGAGAAAAAGGACCTCTACGAGATTGATAGTGGGAGGTTCCTAGCTCTGAGTTTTCCTGGCAACCAACACAGAGAAACAGGACTTTCCAGAGAGTTTTCTTATCTGATAAAGTGCACCTTACACTTTAGAAGAGGCCACCCTTTTCTGACACTACATTCTAAAAGAATTGATTTTGCATTTTATTTACATTACAAAAGAATTCTAAATATTAAAATTGACAATATCTCCCAGAGCAGGTTGGCAGGGGAGGCAAACTTCTTGTTTGATTTTTGTTTGAAACCTAATAAATCTAAAGTCCCATTGTTAAATGATAATTTGCCAACCTCCTCTCTCTCTGATTATTGGTTCCATCTCATACCTTTTGACCGTAGAAGCATGTGTTTAAATGGTCCTTCTCAACTCTACTTTGTGATAACCTGTTTATAAGCCTCAGAAGACATCAGTTGGGAAGTAAACATTTCCTTAATTATAATAATGAATACACATGAAAAAGGTACTGGGGAAAATGAGAGAGCGAGAGACAGATGGGAAACAGGTTCTAGTAATATTTACATTGAAATTTTTTGTTGTCTGTCACTGGATAACCCTTTTTCCAAGTTTGTTATTTTCTTCTGGGAAGTCTTCCTGCTATGGCATGCTCTAAGGAAGATGATGATGGTGATGATGATTAACAAGAGCCAAGAGCTAAGGACAGTAGAAATTGTGGAAAAGTGTGATCATGTCTGAGTGGGTTCTTCCTTATTATATTGGCTCTTTTCATCACTATTATCTGAATCCCTTTGGATGAACAGCCAGTCCTGAGATTCCCTAAAGTGAGCTGCAGTAAAATGTAACAGCCCCTGTTTATCCAGAATCTACAAGGTGAATGTAAATGACATCAATTTAAAGGGTAATCAAAACAATTTCACAGCTAAGACTCTCCTTTGTGTCAAGCTTTTATTTCCTACAGACCATAAACACTGAGGTGACATATAGTATCAATTATTTAAGGGCCCAGATATTATGCTGTTGACATAGTGTGGGGTTAATGACAATATTAGACCAAAAGTATCTAAAATGAAAGCCAAATTTCTGTCAGAGTTGGTTCTCTCATTAACAGATTTGCTAATAAACTTAGTTAGCTTTTCCTGAAGACAGTGAACATTGGGATACTGATTTCATGCTAATTTTGACTTTGATTCCTCTATGCCATTAATTTATTCATCAGCAGTGACGTGTCCTGAATCCGAGTACAGGTCTCTAGAGATGGACTTACTAGGTCAGTGGAAGGACGGCGTGAAAAGTTTCCAGCTCCTTGAAAACAGTGAAAAGCTCATAGTTAATCCCACTTCTGCTAAGGGTACTGGTAGGCTAGTCTTTACTTTGTAGCATTGATTGTGTGATATATTACTGAAAAAGTTGGAATAGCTGCTGTTTCTTTGGAAAATCCTCCAGTAAAGGGGAGTATTTACAGAAGTTGTCAGTGGCCACAATAATAGCATTTTTCTTTGTTCCACTTTTCCCCCAGTGGAACATATGAGTTATGATAGATTCAAGTGTGAAAGATTTGGGTATAACTCTGAGTGTGTTGTGTGTGTGTGAGTGTATGTGTATGTGTGTGCGCACATAGTAAAGAATTTCACCTTTGGCCTTGGCCTCTGGGAGGCAATCTCTAAGCCCTTGGAATGTCGTTCCTGATATGAGTGGAACGATATGAGGTCAGACAATTAAGTTTGCAAACTCATCCTAGAAAAAGTGCTACATATCTCATTGCTGAATATCACTATGGTACCTTCGAAGTACTCCCCTTGGGAAGCTATGCACTGACACCAGTGCCTAGTCTGCCCTTCAAAGCAATTTGAGAACTCTTTTGCTGGAATGGCCATCAAAGCTGTCGTCGTATTACCCTTGATGTCCTGAATGTCATTAAAATGTCTTCCTTTCAATATTTCCTTGATCTTTGGGTAAAGAAAGAAGTCATTGGGGGTCAGATCAGGTGAGTAGGGAGGGTGCTCCAATACAGTTATTTGTTTACTGGCTAAAAATTCCATCACAGACAGTGCCGTATGACTGGTGCATTATTGTGATGCAAGAACCATGAATTCTTGCCGAAAAGTTAAGGCTGTCTAACTTTTTCATGCAGCCTTTTCAGCACTTCCAAATAGTAAACTTGGTTAACTGTTTGTCCAGTTGGTACAAATTCATAATGAATAATCCCTCTGATATCAAAAAAGGTTAGCAACATCGCTGCGACAAGTTCGTGAACGTAATTGTCAGACCTCATATGATTTGGGGTAGGGCTGGCCACACTACAGAGTCTGGCAATGTGACTTGGGGTAGGAGCTCTGTGTCACAAAGATCAGTCAGCTACGCCTATGTGATGGAGCCCCGATAACGTCTCTGGATCCTGAGTCTTGGGTGAGCTTTCCTAGGTGGCATCACTCAATGTTGTTGTCACATATGATGCCAGAAAAGGGATGCTGTCCATGACTCCATTCTGAGAGGGCAACAGGGAACTCCACACTGGCAATATTCCTTGACTCTACCCTATGTCCCTCTTCCCTTGGCTGACATCAGTATTCTTTAGCAGTAATACTCTATAATCATGAGTATAACAGCTTTATGGAAACCTCTATTATTTACCCAAAGCTATGCCTAAACATACACAATTTCACTCTAAAATAACCTCCAGTGTGGGCTGGGGTAGGTATTGTTGAAGCACTTCTGTCAGTCTCAGTAAGAGTGTCATAAACTGAAGATTAAAAATAATGGCTGTCAAGAACTCACTGAGATTTAGTGAGCTTTACATCTTCCCCAGCTTCATATTTTTGTTTCTTTTTGATGATTAGCAAGAAAGGGAGTTGAAAGGACCTAATGACAAAATAACTAACTCTGCACCTAGTCCTCAGAAAAAGCAGCCTTTCAGGGCAGCGGTTGGGTGCTGAGTCCTTGACTGTGCCAGCGAGGTGGGTATTGGAGCACACGACATCTGCAAAGACTTGGCCTTGAGGCTTCAGTTTGGGAAAATGTGAAAAGATTGCTCCAAAGAACTTCCATGGCAAAAGCACTTATGAGTTTTTCTGTGCAGGAAAATTGCAAGGTCAACTGTCTGTCCTTGGTAGCAACCAGCACCCTTTGCGTTCTCATCCCTACTTCCTGTTACCCAGCCCAAGGGTCTATGGAGGCAGGTGGCTCATGGGACACGGCATGCTGGACCTGTCACTAGCATCAGTTCAGGTCATGAATATAATCCTCACACATTTTCAAAGCAGATTACGGCTTATCAGCTAATTTAAACCTACTTGTTAATTAGGTAATAGATGAGAGTGCTTTTTCCTCATGGCAGTTTATACCTAGGGAACAATAATGCCTTTAGCTGAAGAAACCAACATTGAGATTCTCAGGCCCCACCCATGAGAAGAGATACTTTTGGTCTTTGTTCTGTTTGTCAAACATTCTTGACTCTTCTCCTTCCAGCACATAGTAGGTTTGCTTTTTCTATACCTATTGTGGTTGGGAGGGGCCACATCCCTAATTCTGACTAGAGCTGTGCATTTAAGAGCCATGTGTCACTTCTCATGGGAACTCATGATCCCAGTGAACCCTGTAGGACTGTGTCTCCCTCTGAGGTGTGGCTGCTTCATCTGTGTGGGTCCCTGAGGAGTTATCATGAGCAGTCACCACTCCTCAATAAATGGGAAATGGAAACAAGAAATAAAACTGTCACCAACCTCTTGGTTTGTTAGCTCAGCATAACCTGTCCTGTCCTGACTACCTATGTGAGGGAGAGTGAGGTGGTGGTGGTGGGTGCATTTAACCTCTCAGGAAGTCAGTTTACTCACCTGGGAAAGGGCAGTAACAATAGTTTTCTGACTGATGAGCTGTTGAAAGGAATACGAAGTAGTAAACAGGGCGTTCAATATATAGTTGATACTATACTGATACTATAGCAACTCTGTGGATACACATGATCACAGAAAGTTTAGACCATATATCCAATAATGCATTTAAGATGAATTCATAATTGTCCACTGTCAAATAACTAGTAATTCATGTTTTAATAAGTAAATTTGAAAATATTAATATTGGGCTAAGAAAGCAGTGCTAAGTAAATACATCTGTTGAAAAAAGTCAGATTTTCTGAGCTTTAGGATAGGTTGACTTTGAATCACCTTCCCCTTCTGGTCTCGCTGGGTAGTGTGACAAAGTTGAACTTAGAAGCTTCAGAACCAGGTATCCAAAAGCAGCTCCCAAATTAATAGTTTTGAGATAGTGGGAAAGTTACTTCAACTCTCTGACAATTAGGTGCCTCATTTTCTTCAATATGGCTGACTCACAATTTGGCTGATTAATAACGTATTGTGAGGGGTATATATAATAGATTATCTACCTATCATCTATGTATGTATCTATCTTTGTGCCCATCCATTCATCTATCCATCCATCCATCTATCCATTCATCCATCCGTCCATCCATCTATCCATGTAACGGATATTTATTTAGAAGAACATCGCCTTTGTCTTGAAAACAACAGCTCCCATGTTACTTGTTTGGAACCATTCTTCTCCCTAGTCTAACCATATGATTCCAGCGGGCCCTGCCAATCACAGAAGCCATTCCCAACTCTACCCATCCCACCCCATTCTGTGTGGAGATGACATATTACCCAAGACTAACTAGTCTTTGCCTGGAATTCTTCATATCAGAACTAATAATGGAAGAGAATGTCTTCATATCTGATGACCGAGTTAGAAAGATGAGCCAGTAGTTACCAAAAGCAACAGCCCCCACTTCACAAGGAAAGCCTGTCAGAGAAGAAAGCCTTCCCCACAAGGCCAGGATGACAGGGGCCAGTGGCCTGATGATGTGTGTCTCTCGTTTTTCAGTGATCTTGTACTTCTTGAACTCCCTGCCCTGAAGTCAGTTGGTTTATGGGAGCCAATACAGTCCTTTCTTGTCTTAGCTGATTTCTGAGAGTTTAATTTTTGTTTGTTAATTTTTGCTTTGTTTGTCTAATTGATTTCAGTTTTTAAATTGTTTCTAACCAAATGAACCCTGACTAATTCTCATTAGTTCCTCATGCTCAGTGAATTTTATTTTTCTTCTGTTTTCTTCTGTCTACTTCTAGCATCGAGATCAAAACAGGGCATTCTTTCCTCTTTTTATTATGTTGGCATTTGCACAGATGGTTCAAAACCTGGTCGTTGAAACTGCTGATGCCTGAGCACAAATCGGGACTGTGACACAACCTGTACAACGAGCCATCACATTCTTTAGCAGGAAAAATAAAGAAAGCTAGTTAGCTAGTTTCACGTAAGAAAGTCTTTGATGAAGCAGTAAACATTACCAACTTTATTATATCTTGAGCCCGGAGCGCTGCTTATTCAATATTCTGGTTGATGAAATGTGCAGCACAGCTCACGTATGTACTCGGGCTGCATACACAAGTGTAATGATTTCCACAACAAGAAATACTTGTGAGACTGAGGTGCAAGCCGGTTTTGCCACTATTTTCCCTGGAACTACATTTTTCCTGAAAGAATGACTGACAGACAGACTATAGGTATTCAGATTTAGCTTGTTGCTTTAAAGACAATAACAAATAACATTTAAGCTTTCCAGCAAAAATTGGATTTTTGGAAGACTTATAACTGCCACTGTGAGCTTGACAGCTTCTCAATACGAAAAGATTTTTTCTGATGAGATTGGGGGGGGGGTATTAACAAATACGATTTTTGGTATTATATAAGGAAATGTGTCCACATTTAGAATATCTGCATAACACAGGAAAGCCAATATTTTCCAAGTGGCCAATGTGTGACGCTACAAAATCATTCAGAACAAGACACATCAATGAATTGTCATGGAACTAGGTATGAGAAGAGCTTCATTAGTATAGTTTCAGATTTCTCATTGCAATTAACCTTTAAGAAATGGCCAGTTGTAGAATTTTTAGGTAGCATTCAAAAGAATATCCACAATTATCAGTAAAGGCTATTAATACCTTATCCTATTTTCAGCTACATAATTCAAAGCAAAACAACAGTGCAACTGAGTGAATGTGGAAGCAGATGGAAGAATCTAGTCTTGTTTCATTAACCCTGAAATTAAAAAAAAATAAATTCAAAAAATATAAGATAATGCCACACTTCTTATTACTTTTGGTTTAGGAGATATAGTTACTTCATAAAATACAGTATTTATATTAGTATGTTATGTGTGTGTCTTCTTAAATGAATCAGTATTTAATAAACATTTCAGTTTAAACTTCAAGCATGGTAAATACTGATAGATACAACCTACAAAAACAGGGTTTGGGGATTCCCAATAATATTAAATGTGTA
Source organism: Hipposideros armiger (assembly GCF_001890085.2). Classification (NCBI taxonomy): domain Eukaryota; kingdom Metazoa; phylum Chordata; class Mammalia; order Chiroptera; family Hipposideridae; genus Hipposideros; species Hipposideros armiger. The sequence goes on along the minus strand of NW_017732112.1, from coordinate 372,990 downwards.
AAGGTGTTCTGGGGCCACAAAGCTTGGGAACCGCCCATCTGTAATGTCCCTTCTCTGTCCATTCATTTGATGCCTGTCTACTGCCCGCAGGTGCATTTTTATACCTGCATACATTCGTTCCTGCCTGGAATAATGTCCCCTCGCTTTTGTAGCTTAATGAATTCTTTTGATCTTCCAAGACTCAACTGAAAGGTTATTTTCCCAGATTCTCCCCTCTTTTTTCATAATTACTTACGCAAATTTCTGTTATGCAACTCGCTGTGTTATTTTTTGCATGGCTTAAGTCTCACTGTCTGTGAGACTGAAGGGCAGGCATCCCCTTCTAGTCATTGATGTCTGAGCACCTAGAAAAAGGCCCAGACCATCAGATGGACTCCAGACAAACTTTCTTCATGAAGGACTGCCTTTTTAGGCTCAAGACCTCCATGGTTTTTTTTTTATCCCTTACCACAGAGCCCAGCTGATGGCCATGACATTGGCAATGTCATGTATTTCTCCTAGCAAGATAGATGCTCCTGGCCACGCTTCAAAGAGAAACCAGTCACAGAAGGAAAAACACCATCCGCGGTTCTCAGGAATTTGGACACCTTTGAAGATTTCCAGCATTTCTTCACTGCCTGCAGCAGGCAACATCCACTTTCCATTGAAATTACATCCTTACTCATGAAATTACAACAAACGGGAGTTATCCTGAGACACTCAGGCCAGTTAATGAAAAGAAAACTGCCAACTGGCAGGATCTGCTGGAAGTGACAAAGACACATGGCACGGGGCTTTTCCACAACTTTTCTAATTGGATGAAGGTGGGAACATTTCTCGAGATTAATAAGAGTGTCAAATCATGTCCAGCTGGCAACCCCAGACTCTCACCAAGTGTTTAATCACATCATGTGTGAGCATCAACACAATGCTGAGCATCGTCCTGGAGACAGCTTCATGAAGACAGGTCATCCCCTGGGATGTCGCCGTGCTTCACCTGTGACTGCTGACCATCATCTAAGGCTAAAATGGAGAGGAAATAGCAACATTTTTCTGTAGAAAGACTTATCCCAAAGAAGCAAATATTACTTAAAACCGCAAGCCAACGTGACGTCTTCCATGCTGTTCCCATCTGCTTCATATATTCATACTGGACAGTTTTCAAATGACAGCAGATGTCCCAACTAGAAAAAAAAATTAATCAGCTGAAAAGTATGTCATTACCTACCTAATTTATAGTTCCAGGAGCCAGAGATTGTATTGCTTTTGGTCACAGCCCTGATTCCTAATTTTAAATCAGCTCTCTTGGAAAACGAATGGCATGTGCTTAACTACCTAGAGTTTATTACATGGAATATCTTTAAATATAAGTATCCAGATGAGGTGGTTGCATTGAACTTTTAGTCTTTAAATAAGCTTATGGGAAAATTCTTTCGATTCATAAAAACCCTGTACAATGACAAAGGAAGGGAATGCGGTGTCAAATGTAAAAGACTTCAACTTGTCACTATTAGCCCAATTCGTGCCTAGTGATCAGCTACAGGAAACACCCTCTTTCTGGTTATTTATGGACATTCATCATTAGTCAATTTGTGTTCTTTGTAAAATGAAAGGGAAATCAATAGGCAAAGCTGGTTTATCCCCTCCACCTTTTTTTCTTACATTATGTTGGGGCAATTCCGGTAAAATGCAGCAGCCCAGCCCAAATGTACTTGAGAGCATGTACTGAACAAAACTGCTTAAAAGAGAGCAAATGCCCTTGAAACATTGTATTTCCTAATATCTTAGTATCCTGATGTCAGGTGATCACTCTGTGTAACTCAGGAAAAACCAAAACTAGCTATTATTTTGCCATCAGCTGGTCTGAGAACCAGCAGGGAAAACCACTATACCTTTCCTCCTTAAAATAATGAAACTGGATAAGACACAGGAAGTGATACTTCAAAGCCCATAGTTCTATGACTTAGTAGATACACAATAGATATTTCTAAGTTGCAAACTCTATGAAGTCCACATTATTCTTGGTTTGATAATTCAGGTACAATGTAACAATACACCTCAAATTTACTTAAGGGTATACATATAAACAAAAACCACTTAAAATGGAGCCAATGTTCTTTTGGATATTAAGTTAAGGCCCTACCCGTTCTGGAAGGAGGTGAGGTACAATGAGTAATTCTTCCAGAATGAGGAGGGTTTATATTCTGAACAGATAAATAATGTATATCCACTTATGGTGGATAAAATTCATGCTACCCTCCCCCCAAAAAAGAGGTTTGTGCCCCGATCACTGGAACCTGTGAATGTTACCTCACACGGCAAAAGGGACTTAACAAATATAATTAATGCCATAGACCTTAAAATAGGAGATTATCCTGGATTACCGGAATGGGCACATTTTATCACACAGGCCACTAGAAACTTCCTCCATCTAGAAGAGAGGCAGCCGAGGGGAAATCAGAGGCATCCACAGTATAAGGCAGACTCAACAGGCTGTGGCTGATTTGAAGAGGGAGGGGTCCATGTGACAAGAGACACAGGAGACCGTGAGGAGCTAGGAGAGGTCATCACTTGACAGCAAGCAAGGAATGGGGACCTCAGCCCTACAGCCACAAGGAACTAGAGTCTGCCAATGTCCTCAATGGGCTCAGGAGTTGATTCAGCCCCAAGCCTCCAGATAAGAGCCCAGGCCAGGTGACGCCTTGTTTGGGCATGAGAGACTCAGAGGAGGGGAGCTAGACATTTGAATGCAGACTCCTCCCCATACAACAGTGAGATAATAAATGTGTATTGTTTGAAGCTGCTACATTTGTGGTAATCTGTTATGGTAGCGGATAGGGACAATTCACTACTGTAGGAGTCAAAATGCTTCCGCAGCAGGCAAACACTAGGATTCTCTTAGGAGTCAGGGTTTCTTCCAGAATTAGGTGTTAATTGCTAGATATAAAGATAATATTAATGTCTCCTTGGGTACTATTGTTCACATTTAGGAAGAGAAGTAATTATTATGGAATATGAATGTGGTCAATGTAAAGTTGATCTTGTCCATTATTCTGAAATCCCACTTCCAAACCATGCGGCAAGAGTTATTGTGAGATAGTAAAGCTCCTTTTTTTGCATGAATATGATTTTTGTACAAGTTTTTATTAAGGTACAGTCTCAGTCTGAATTTATAAGAAGCTATGTATTTTACCACATAGAGATGGGATGTTAGCTGCAAGCTTTGATATTTCTTTGCATCAAATACCACAATCACTGCTTCTTTATATGAAAAGTTTAAGAAGTAGAAATACGTTTGAAGACATCAAGTAAGGGAAGTGCCGGGAAGGTATTAGGATGCTTGAAGTCTGGAATTCAGTGGCTAGAAGGGAGATGGGGCCCAGCCAGGAGCAGGGTGTGAAACACACAGCCCAGTTACACCCTATGAACCTTTTGCAGCGACAGTGGAAAATTTATGGATTTTTTTAAAGATCTACTGAGAAGAGACTTTCTAAAGGATTTGTATGTTTTCTAACAATGTCCTTTCTTTCTCCCTCTTGTCAATTATGAGTGATCCTTTCTAAAATACCAATCCAGTGTTGTGGTGCTAAAGGGAACAAGTAAAAGGAAATTTCATTCTGGCTTGTGTTAAAATTTTAAAAGGAGAGCATCATGTGTCTGAAGGTGTGCTCAATGTATGATCATCAGTATGCAAGGGACCCAACGTTGGTGGCAATTTGGAAAATTCGGTACAAGCCAAAAGCTTAGCAGCTCCTTTCACAAATGCTTTGTCTTAGCAACTCAAGAAGAGCTCTTAGTATAAGAAGTAGAATGGAAAGGATCACTAGATGGCTCTTTTTTATTTGTCTCGATCGTGTGGTCATAGTGAAAACATTAGAAGTATCTGAACATTTTCTGGAGCTCACACTGGGATAGGAATAATTTTTGTTCTTATCAACCCAAACAGGAAAGACATAATACATGAGGCAAGGCTGAAATTGTAAGATTAGATAAGAAATGACGACCATATGTTATTTCAAAGAAACCCAGTTTAAATATAAAGACAAAGATACGCTAAAAATGAAAAAAAAAAGAAAATGATATAATATATACACTAATGAAAAGACAACTGGTCAACTATATTATTATCAAACAAACAGATTTCAGAACAAAAATTATTATGAGGATAAATAAATATATTCCCAATAGTGAAGAGTTTAATTCATCCAGAAGATATTAGGTGCAATCCTAAACATGGTATGCACCTAATAACAGAACTTCAAAATATGATAGAACTGAAAGAAGAAAAAGAAAACCCAGACATAGTTAGAGATTTCAACACATTTCTCGCAATAATAGAACACATGAATAGAAAATAGCAAGGGTATAGAATATTTTATCAATATTAGAAACCAAACTGATTAGTTGATAAGTATGACATGCTCTACCCCCAAACCTCAGAATATATATTCTTTTAAAGGTATGTTTACTAATATGCAATCATATCCTGAGCCATAAAAGTCTCCACAGATTTAAAACAATTGAAATTATACAAAATATTTTCTCTGACCATGACAGAATTAAACTGTAAGTAAATAACAGAAAGATATCTAGACATTCCCCTGTGGGTCAAGAAGAAATTGAAAAGGAAACTTTAGGTATAGAATTATAAATGTAATATAATGAATTCATCACTGCAATTCAATTTAGTTCCACTTATCAATCTTTTCCTTTACTGTTAAGGCTTTCTGTGACTTGTTTAAAAAAATCTTTGTATATATCAGAGTCACAAAGATACTCTTCTATCTTTTCTTCTATATACTTCTACTAGAGAGGTAGGGGTTAATATATCCTCTGTTTCTACATGCATATCTGATAAACCATTTATTTATTTAAGAGAGTCCTTTCTCACTCTTCTGCAGTGTTATCTTTGTTTTGAAGCACTTGACTATGTATGAATGTCTCTTTCTGGACTCTATTAAGGTCATTGGTCTTGGCAAAAAGAAGACACTCTTTAATACTGTAGCTTCACAATAGATTTTATTGGCAGAAGTCCTCTGACTTTTTTCCTTCTTGAAGATTGTTGGCTAGTCTTAAGCCTTTGCATTTTCCACAAAGATTTTGATGGAGATAAACAAATTTGGGGACAATTGATACATTTATAATATTAAGGCCTATAATCCATGAACATATTTTAACTCTCCATTTATTTGGGTACTCTTAATTTTATTTTAATAATGTTATATAGGCTTCTGACTAGAGATCTTGCACAGATGTTATATGTATATATTTAATGACTCTGCCATTGTAAATGAAATTATTTTTAAAAGTTATTTTCTAGTAGTTATCTGCTTGGTTACTAAAATATAATCGATCCTTGCATATTTACTTTGGTCTCAGCAACTTTGCTAAAGTCTTTTATTTTAGTATTTTATAGATTATTTTCAAATTTCTTGAAACACAATCATATCTTCCATAAATAGAGTTTATTTATTGTCCAATCTTTTTATATTTTTTTTTCTCCCCTATTTCACTGTCTAGAACTTCCTGTATAAACTTGAATAGAATTAGTGAGAGTAGGCATTGTTCTCATTCCCAGTCTAATGGGGAAAAGTTTCTTTATTTTTCTGTTAATGTAATTTTTGCTATAGATTTTGTGGCACTTCATCTACATCAGATTCGAAAGACCCTGTTATTCTTAATTTGTTAAGATATTTTATTATGAAGATGCATTAAATTTTTTCAAGTAACTTTTATGGGTCTATTGAAATTATTTTTGTCCTTTTATTTTACTATGGTAAATTACACTGATTACTTTTTAAATGACAAACTAACATCTTTAAAAATAGGGAAAGAAAACATGAAGGTGGAGGGGAAAGAGAAAAAAAAGGAGACTAGAAATAGAGATCTATCTATCATCTATCTATCTTCTATCTATCTATCTATCTATCTATCTATCTATCTATCTATCTATCTATCTATCTGGAAATGTAAAGCCACAAGTGGTGGAGGGCAGAGTGAAGCCATGGAAAGGCTGGGCCAAAACCAATCCTAGAACCAGTCCTGCTAAATTTCACTAATAACTTGTCATTTTTCTTGTAGTTAATGCAGTTCTGCTGTTGGGAATCCACATATATTAATTTAATTTTATAACATTTTATTCAATGTCCATTTATTAAATGCACAGTAATAGCCAAGTCCTTTGTTAAATCCATGGCTTCTGCCCAAATATAACTTTTCTCTAAGAAAAGATAAAATGCAAATCACATAATCATGCAGACAAAGATAAAATTGCAATTGTGACATGTACTATATGGCGCTATTTAGCTTATATCAAGTGATTTGAGCTAGTTTGGAGGTTATCAAAGTCTTTCCAGAGGAAGAGAATTGAATTGAGATTGAGATAAAATAGGTGTTAACTAAGGAAGGTGGGATGAACATTGCAGACAATGGGGATAGCATATGCCATGAACTTGACAAGAAAGAGGAGATGAAAGAATCGTGTATGGTTGAATAGGAGAGAGCCAAGTTGCATGGTTTCAGGTAAAGCTGGTGAAGAAGTAGAGGTTAGATCATGTAGATCAATTAAGTAAGATTAAGACATTTTTATTTGCCAAAGAGCAATGTAAGGCTATTGATTGATTTCAAGAGAGAAGTACCATGATCAGAATTGTGTTGTGCAAAGATGGATCTGGTCATAATGTGGTATGTAGTTTGGAGGGATTTAAACTGATTATGTGAAGACAGGAAAGAAACTATGTGTTTAGTAGAAGCTAGAGAAGATGGGAGGTTAGACCAGACCATGTGCAAATGGAGAAAACTGGGTGAATGCTAGAGGCACATCAGAGGTAAAAGCAATTCGAATTAGTGGGGTATTATATGTTGATGTGAGTTTTTGACTTCCACAAAAGATGGTTTTGCACAGACTGAGTTAACTCTGGAAGAAGTTCAGATTTAGAGTGAGGGGTGTGAATGGATTTGCTTGTGGACATGTTGAATTTGGGTTGCTTATGTTACTTCAAATAGGGCATTCCAAATATGAAGTTTATTATATGTGTCTGATGGCTAAAAAGAGGCTTGGACTTGGAGTAAAAATAAATATGAGTCATCTGTGTAGAGGTGGTAATTGCAGCTAGAGGTGCAGATGAGAACATCTGGAGAAAACATTTAGAGTAAGATAAAAGAAAATTATAGGGTCTAGACTTGGGGACCTTTAACATCTAATGACCAGTTAGTGATATGAGCGTCAAAAAAAAAAAGACAGAGAAGAAATTGCCACAAAAGTTGGAAGAAAACAAGATGAATGTGTTACCAGAAGCCAGAGAGAGTATTCTGGGATTCAAATAATGATCAACAGAGTTGGATGGTGACAAAAATTCGAGTCAGAACATAACAGCTAACATTTTGAATGTTTACTATGTGTCAGGCACTATTTTAAGGGTTTCATTTCCATTAACTCTTTTAATCCTTACCAATACTCCACAGCAAGTAGTCTAGAGTCTTCAATTTAATCATTACACTAAAATATCGTCTGTTGTTCTTAGTGACATGTAGTCATCGGTGATCTTAGCTAGAGCTGTTCTAGTGAGATGATGGATTTTAAGAGCCAATTTAGATGGGTTAAGAAGTGAACGGGAAGTGAAATAAAATAGTCAAGTAATATAGATAAGTCTTGTGAAGACTGGAAAGGGTTGAGGGACATGAGTCATAGCTGGAGGGATATGGGAGTTTCTCATTGCTTGTCTT
>NW_017732112.1:358301-365101 GCF_001890085.2 Hipposideros armiger | reverse complement strand
CTCTCTTTCCCACTCCCACTCTCCCTCTCTCCCTCTCTCCCTCTTTCTTTCTCTCTCCATTGAAATACAGATTCTTCTCTGTGGAGCAGTGGAAGTGTTTGCTTCTCCCCTGACCCTGCCCGGGCTTCAGTGATGCTGCTTCCACAGCTGCCCTGAGCTAGACCTCTGGTCCAGGTCTTTTGAGGAGTAAGTAAAGGCAGCAAAGGGCACAAACTGGAAACCAGTAGGTAAAAACAGTCTTTGAGCAGCTGCAGTCTGATTTTCTCTTTCTGCAAACTAGAGAATTTTAATTTAGCCTCGCTACTTGAAGAGCTGTAGGACCAGCAGTGTCATTGGGAAGGTCTTTCCCAATGCAGCATCGCAGGCCCCACCCAGGCCTCCTGAGGTAGAATGGGCTTTTTGTGATGGTGCCCCAGGAGAAGGGTGAAATCTGATCTAACAGTTGTTTCTAGGGATGATGAGTAATTAACTGCATTTCTCAGGTAGACAGGGCTCATCTGTGCATACCCTTGGGCTCACCTGTTTTCTGCTCACCACTGAGCATGGTCTGACCTTCTTCCATACAAATGCTTCAGAGAGTAGCTAGATCCTGTTCTATTTTATTGCTTAAAATTCACTCTTTTAAAATGTTTAAGATAATTTTAAATTGTTGATCACTTTCCTGCCGAGATTCAGATCATAAAAAAGAGTAAATTACGCCCTATCCCACAAGTACACTTCTCCTCCTTGATAAAATGAGCTCAGGAGGATACTGGAGAAGCACATCATGAAAAAGAAAAGAGCCTGAGGATTACAGTTTTGAACAGAAGCAGAAATATTAGAACAGATGGGCCAGGTGTTTAAAATAGAGTTAAAATAACATAAAAGAGATTTATGCATCAAACAATGATAAACTACACATTTTATTTCAAGCACAATAAATTGACTAGGTATTACAACACTAAAAAATCTTAATAAGTTAAAAATAGATTTCAAACATACAAAGACCTTTGACCACAAAATTTAGAAATATTAATTTAGAATTAAATAATGAGAAGCAAACTAAAAAAAACAAACAAACCCCTGACTGTTTGGAGACAACCAGAAAACCTATTAACTAATGCATAGGTTTAAGAAGAAATCAAAATGAAAAATTTAAAAATATTTATATTTCAATGATTATGAAAGATGTATGTATCAAAATTGGAGAAGGATGTAAAATGGTATGAAGATAGAAAATTATAGCCTTAAATACTTCAAGACAAAGAAAACAGCCTCAAAACTAATGAACTGTGTCTATATTTAAGTTTATGTAGAAAACCTGAAAGAATACACAGATAAGTTATATAAAATAATAAAAGACTTTGTTTGCAATATCGACTGGGTATGTACAAACAGTAATGCATTTTTATATCTTTATATATCAGCAGTAAATAACTATAAAATGTAATTTAAGGGAGTATATAATTTATGAGACTATCAGATAATATGAAACAATCAGGAATAAATCTAACAGAATATGTTTAAGACCTTTCCTCAGGAAGTTATAAACACTTTATTGAGAGATATTAAAGAAGGCTAAATAGATGGACAGGTAAACTCTGTTTATATGTAGGAAGACAACATTATATTATAAATATGTAATTTCTCTTTAAATTCATCTTTAGACTCAAGGCAGTTTTGAACAGGATTTGTCAGAGAACTAAAGAGATGTCCATGAGTTTGTGGTGTGTGTATGTGTGTGTGTGGTGGAAGCACAGGAATTACTATGACTCTTATGGTGTGGTGATACATATGACCATGTGGTTTTGCTCACAAAAAGCAAATTGACCAATAGAATGGATTTCAGAAGCTGACTGATTGCATGTAGGCATAGATATGTGATATAGGGCAAAGGTGGTACGTCAAATGAGTGGAGAATGAATGAAAGGGTGTTTCAATAAATTGAGTTGGAAAAATAATTTATGTGAAAAATGTTGAAATTGGATTCCTACCTCACACAATTTAGAACAATCACCTCCAATTGGATTTAGGACTAAATCTAAAAAGACATAACATTTGAACACTAGAAAAAATTGTAAGTGAATATTTTTAGAGCTCAGGATCTGGGCAATGTTTTAAATAAAGCATGAAAACAATTTTCCATAAAGGAGAAGGTTACTAAACTTAAAATACTAAGATGAATCACTTTTGTTCAGCAAAGATTAATTTTGAAATTAGAGCAGTTTCACAGCTAAGTTACAAACTAGAGTAAGATATTTACATTGCACACAAGTAGATTAGTATTTGGAATATATAAGTGCAAATCAACAGAAAAATTGGCAAGAAAATAAATAAATGGAAGGAGCATCAGGATTATTGGTCATCAGGGAAATGCAATTCAAGACCATAATTAAATACCATGTTATAACTGTTCTATTGGCATAATGAGAAATTCTGTTTATAGCAGTGCAGGCGAGATGTGGGTCCATAGCACCTGCTATACTTTGCTAGTGGGAAAGTAAATAGAAGTTTGAAACCACTATGTCACCCTATGAAAACATTTTGACATTGCCTCCTGAAGCCAAGTGCGTACATATGTTGTGATTTAGCCATTCAACATCTAGGTACATACCTAAGAGAAACTCTTGCATATGTTAATGAGAGACATGCATAAGAATATTCATAGAAACATTTCCATAATGGCAGAAACAGCTCAATTCTTCCAAGTGGTAAATGGAAGGATACATTGCTGTATTCCCACAAGGGAATATTATACATGTCGCCAACATGACTACACTGAAACCTATCATTTGGTAAATAATAGTACCATCATAGTCAGTGGGGGAAGACCCAAAATGTTGACAAGAGAAGGGCACCTTTTTTATGAAGTTAAAAATATGAAAATTATACTCTTAGCAATATGTGTAGACATGATAAAACTATATATCTAGGAAAAGAATTAAATGATAATCATCAGGGAGAACAAATATTTAGATGTATGTCAAGATCCTGGCATTTTGTTTTGGTTGGAAGGTTTAGGCATGCTTGTTGTATTATTTAAAATAACTTAGTAGGTATTCAGGTAATTAAAATAGGTATGTGAATGAATTAATGATGAGACTGTGTCATGAAACAGGATTATAATCTAATTTGGTCCTAATCAACTTTCAAAACAACAAGACAGGGCCGGGCGAGTGGCGCGTTGGTTAAGAAGTGGCTTGGGATGCCAGAGGGCCCCGGTTCGGATCCTACATATGAGGGCCAGTGACACTGCCCTCTACAGAAAACAACAACAACAACAACAACAACAAGACAAATCACCACCTCCAATTAGAAGGAGCTCATGGAGGAGAATAGAAATTTGAAAGTACAGAAAACTAAAGAGGTTAACTCTCAGGTGAGATCCTTGAGAAGGCAGAGAGCATTAGGGCTAAGAAATATGAATGGCAGGATTACCTTTCATGGAGGGAGTGTGATCTGCTTTATGAAGCAGAAGAGACAGGAAGTAAGATTTTTTTTTTAGCTGAGCCATTCTGCCACCTGTTGACAGATCAGCAGCATCTCAGCTGGGGCCAGGAATCGAACTGCTGTTGCTCAGAACTTGCTCTAGCTCTTAACCAACTGAGCCACTCAGCCAGCCCGGAAGTCAGATGTTTTGAGAGCTGTGCAGTTTGCTTGTTTGTACATGAAGATGCTGGAATGTCAATACCCAGAGACAGGAGGTTTAGGGCGTCCACTACTAAATAATTCAGTCCTCACTTCACTGAGGTTACTGGATTGTTTGGGTATATTTGGCTTGTTTGTGCTTGTGTGGGTCTAACCATGGAAAAAGTGGCATGTTGGTGTATATATGTACTAAAATACACTTGATGGGAGAGAAAGAGTTTTAAATATTTTTTAAAATATGCATATATACATTTCATTTTTGTTCAATTTAAACTTTTAGGTGGGAATCACTTAAATGAGCTCATGGCAAAGGAGATCATCTGAGCTAAGATTTTTGAATATGAACTAGCACACAGATTATTTGCATGTAAATTGAAGAGGTAAAAAGGAAGTTATTAAATGTCTATTTTATATATTGAAAGGCGCATGGCAAAGCTTCAGGCCATATGATTTTTACTTTCAAAACTTTCATAAATATTTATATATTAATGAGATAAGGCTATAACATTAAGAATTTTTAAAGAGTGAAATTACTCTCAATCAATATTACAAAATCAACCAGGCATTAAATCAGACATGTGGATTGAAAAGAGGCAGGCTGGAAATTTCTTCAAAATGATTTTAAAGAAGGCAGAGACTTATTTACACATAAGATGCCTTGGTACTTATTTCCAAAAATTCCATCAGAGGAGGTAACTCATTTCCTTCATGTTATTAAAAAGTGTTTTTCAAAGGATGACAAATTCTCTAATATTTTGGGATACTTTATTTTCATTTAAAATGACGAAATATCGCTTTAGAATTAATTTAGAGAACTCTATTCCTAGCCATCTATCTTGAGGTTCATTATAAATTACATCTAATCCAAGAAGGATAAAAGGACCCTATAGAGTAACACCGAGGCCAGAGGCTGGTGAACTGTATCCTGATGTGAGATCCAGCCTGCCGTCTCTAATTTTTTTTTTTTAGCTGAGTCATCCTGCCACCTGTTGGCAGCTCAGCAGCTGCTCTGCTCGGGCCGGGACTCGAACCGCTGTTGCTCAGAGCTCAAACTCTTGAGCGAGCTCTTAACCAACTGAGCCACTCGGCAGGACCCTGCCACCTCTAATTTTATAGTCCACTAATTGAAGAATGATTCTGCATTTTCAAATTACTGCAAAAAAAAATCAAAACAAGACTAATATTTTGAAATATAAAAACTATTAAAAATGTCAAATTTTCATGTCCATAAATTAACTTTTATGGGCACAAGTCATCTCCATTCATTTACTGAATGTGGCTGCTTTTCTGCTTTTGTGGAGTGGGGACTGTCGACTTGCACAGCCCAAAATATTGACTCTCTGGCCCTTCACAGAAAAAGTTTTCCTACCCCTGATTGAGGGAATTCAAATTGTAGATATCGTGGGGGGGGGGAAAAGTTAGATTTTAATCAAGCTTTTCTGGGGCAAAACAGATGTCAGTTAAAAGAATAAAGTTATCCTATTATTTGTGCAATGCCCTTGGATTCCTTCAATCCCAACCTTCAATGTCAGGATCTCTCAACCACCATTATGCGTCAGACTTTATAACTATGGTAGGGGCTTGTTCCTAGAATTTTATATAAATGCTTGTTGAATCAATTTTTCCACCCCAACTATCTGTGTCTGGTTTTAACCACCTTTCCACCACTCAAGTCACTGTACAGTAAATTCTTCCTCTTTTAGCTATTGTCATTACCATCCAAATGCAACCTCATTTCACAATGCAAATATCTGTCCTCAGTTGGCCTTTCCTATCTCCTCCATCAACATCTTTACTCAACAACTAAATCACTTGTAAATGTTTCCTTTTTCATATCTTTCTACTAAGGATTGCTAACATCTAGAAAATAGAATTAGAATCCCAATCACACTTTCTTTATGGGGGCTGTAAGGTGTATGTGATATCAGTTGCTGATGGTTCTCTAAAGATACCCTGAAGACATTGCTCACTCTATTACAGTATTCCTGCAAGGAAGCCCCTCCTGGAATCAAATCTCCATACCGGAAATAGCTGAGTTCTGCTCAGCAGCCCATCTGTTTAGTCATATTCACACTAAGCACCCAATTTTATTTCCTTTTTTGCTTTGACTGCTAGAAAGTGTACGGATTCATCTCATGTCAGTTCTGTTAGAAAACTTCTGTTCTGACATATTTTTCCACTTATTTTTTAAAATATATTTTATATGTATTTGTAAACCACCATGTATCCTTGCTGGAAAAAGTTATATACCAATCATTTAAAACATACAGAAAATAATCCATGTACTGAGTGCCAATAATGTGCTAGAAATTTTCTATAGTTTGTATATAATTTCTTAAATTATAATCTCTATCATGTATTCATGGACAAAGCCAAGTTTTGTGGGACCTAAAGCTCATTTAGGGAACCCCTTTTATTTAAAAAGCTATGAAAAATAAGTTACTTTTGCCAACGTCATCAAAACACTGGGCTATTAACCCAATGGTAGAGCCCCAGGCAGGCCCTTGGGAAGGGTATGGGCCAGTGAGAGGCCCTGACTTTAGCTTGGTTAGCTCCCAGTCCATCTGTGTCTGTATATATTGCCTGTTCATGCTGTGTGAGTTGCTTTTCATACACTGTTCTATGTAATGTTAGAATAAGCTGACAGGGAAATTGGCTTAGACAGCATGGTGGTGAGCTTGATGTGTCAACTTGACTCACTAAAGGATGCCCAGATGGTTAGTAAAACAATATTTCTGGATGCGTCTGTGAAGGTGTTTCAGGAAGACCTTCGCATTGGAATCTGTAGACTGAGCCAATAAGATCCACCCTCACCTGCATCTGTGAGCATCCTCTAGCCCCTTGAGGGCCTGAATAGAACAGGAAGGAGGAGTAGGGCAAGTTAGCTGTGCTCTCCAGTGGGACCCCATCTTCTCCTGCCCAGGGACGTCAGCACTCCTGGTTCTTGGGCCTTCACACTGGTGGGACTTACACCACCGGCTTCCCCGGTTCTCAGGCCTTTGGGTCTGCGCCAGCTTTCCTGGGGCTCCAGCTTATACATGGCAGATGGCGGGACTTCTTAGCCTCTGCAATTGCTGGGCCAGTCTCTCATAATACATCTTTTTGTAAATATCTAAATATATCCGGTTTGTTCTGCTTCTCTAGAGAACCCTGACCCATACAGAAGGTTAAAT
>NW_017732112.1:349265-350261 GCF_001890085.2 Hipposideros armiger | reverse complement strand
ATCTAAAAACACCCTCACAGGCACACCTTGGATAATGTTTGACCAAATATCTGGGCACCCAGGACCTAGTCAAGTTGACACATAAAATTAACAATTACACGCGCCAAAGTCATTCAGAAGTCAGTAAACAGTGATCATTGAAAATCTTTCAATAAGCATCTTCTGGGGGAATTCCTTTTGCTATGTGAGCGCAGGGCCAGTGTTTTAGAAACTGCTTTATTCTGTGGAGTTACATTCACACACTAAGAGCTAAAACCAAAGCCGACTCTGGTACGTCATTACCAAATGGATCAACTAAAATGCCAAGAGACCTGGCCGTTTGTCTGTTTGTTTTTCTCACTTGTGGGTAGAACAGGCTATAAATTAGATGATCCTGGGGTTAAATTATGCATTCAGTCATCTCAATAATAGTGTCTAACCTGTCTATAACTATTGCATTCTAATTGTGGGTATAACATCGTGATACAAATAATACAAGGCAGTGACAGGTGTTTTATTTTCTGTATTTTATGATTCTTTGACATCAGGGCCATGACTACTTAGAGAGGTTGCCTCTCCCAGCGTTAACTAACTCTTAGAGACAGAAAATTTTTCCCCTGTGAGCATACATTTTACCTCCAACCAACCAGTCCAGAGCCCATATCCCCAACCACCTCCTCTGTTGGGGTCTCAGGGCTCTTAGATCTCACGCCCTGCTTGGTATCCCAGGGCAGGCACCGACTCACTCAGGACACCCCTGTACCTAAGAGCCCCCCAAAATTATCCAAACTAGCCAATCCTATACCTGCTTTCACTGTGGCCTGTTCCTTCACACAGAGACCATGATAAAGGCTCTAGCCATGTATTTTTCCTGCTCCCTCTGCCTCTTGGCTGGGTCAGGTGCTTCCCGTGTGACCTTCAGGGCATGGTGTGGCCCCTCCTCTCAGGAACTGTGAGTCACAGACTATCTTTTCAGTGACAGTTGTCTCCTTATCTATTGGCCTCATCACACCTGAA
>NW_017732112.1:326537-346710 GCF_001890085.2 Hipposideros armiger | reverse complement strand
CACAAACTTTATGTTATGTATCTTTTACCACACTGAAAATATTTTTAAAAGGAAGTTGCTTATTTTATTAGTGACATATAAGTATGTTGAGATGTATACCATGCGTTTTCATGAACCGCAAAATTCTGTGTCGATATTGATATTCGGTTATACCTTGAAAGAGACCAGGTGATTTTGGGAACTTGCCGAAGTCCTCATTGTGCTAATCTCTGCATTTGGGTTGAAACATATTGATATTCAGTCAAAATGGTTTGTGTGTGTGTGTGTGTGTGTGTGTGTGTGTGTGTATCTGCAAAGCCTGAGTAACTACAGGATAGAGATATAATGGATTAGATCACAGCCTCAGAGAAATGGTAAAAATCCATATATTGTACAAATGCTTCAGGGTTTGCATCTAGCTTTGTTCAGTTATAGATCTTCACAGTTTTATAGCCACATTTATTTATTTTCATCCAACTGACTGCTCTGAAGTTGAAAAAAACAGAGAAAAAGTGCATGTGGCAAATTATTTGCTTAAGATGGAAGTGAGAGCACGTCTCTTGCTAAAGGAAGTTCTGTGGTCACACAAGGACATGAGTCTAAACTGAGCCTTTGCTGAGGCAAGAAGACGAATACTGTGGGTTCAGTAGAAATATGGTGCAAATATGGGTGAATGGAAAGGGGTGGATGGGGGTGTTGTAGGGACCAAAAGTGAGGCACCCTGGATTAGCTTCTGAGCCCAGAGCAGAGTTTAAATGTTCCCAGAAGGCCTGTTAATGAGCAAGCCAGACACAATGAAAGGGCAGCTCTAAAAGATGACAAGTTGAAACATCTTCTCTTTTAGGGAGTACCTCAGAATTGAGCACCAGGTTGACCTAAAACGTGGCTGTGAACTTGACCATGTTCCCTGCAGCTTGTGTGTCCTCAGGGCTTTGGTGGAGCTCACCCCTCAGCTTCTGGAGATATCCTCCCCGTCTTGGGTTGCAGGGCCCTCACTGGAGTCCTGTTTCTTTTCCCAGTTGCATTTCAGTGGCAAACTACTTAGAACTGAATTATCACTCAGGTCTGCCAACAGTTGAGGGCAGGCTACTTGATCTGGGCTTGATCTTCTCTAACTGTTAGGGAGGGGTTCTATAGGACCATCTCCTGAGCGGTGAATCTAACTTTGTCCTAATGCTGTATTTTCATGGGATCTTAAAATAAGCGGTTTATTAATGTGTCATGAAGTAATTAAGTGTTGTTCCCTTTCCCCATCCATTTTATAGTTGAGAAGATGATTCTGAGAATTTGAGTATAACTATTTGTGAAGACTCCACCTCATGGCAATCAGCTATAAAATATCAAACAATTGTAAATTATTATTATTGAAAATGGGATGGTTTTAGGTTTGTGAAGCATGAAATATATACAATTTTGTAAATAAAGAATACAAAATGATGAACACTAAATTAGGAATGAAGTTAAAGATGTAGTTAAAATGAGAAANAGTTTATACATTTTATCTGTTATCTTGTTTATCGTGTTCATTTTCTAAGCACACTGCCTTTTATGAGTGAAGTTAAACTCCATGACAAGTCCGGTGTCAGCTCAGATTTGAAATCTGTGTTATCTCAACAAACAAGATCCGGCTTAATTTCACACGCCAGATATAATAACATACAAAGAAGAAGTCATAGGGTATACAATTTGAACTGTTGTCCAAACAGGGGTAATGGCTAGCTCATTTCCAAACTTCAGTGTTCAGTTTAAAAGCTCTTTTTTTCAGAGAGGTATTTCCTAATCACCCCTCTAGGAAAAAATCCCCTTTGATTATTATTTATTTCAGTTTTTCATTAAAGTTCATATCACGTAGTTCTTTTTCTGTAAATCTGTAGCGCTTAGTGTGTGATTTATCCCTCCCTCCCTCTCTTCCTCCCAGACTGAGAGGAGAATGTGAGTTCCATCTGTCTTATTCACGGGCACATTTCCAGCACTCAGCACAGTGCCTGTCCCATAAGAGACACTCCATGAGATTTGTGAAGTGAGCCCACTGCATTTCCTTTTTACACTTTATCATTGTGCGTCCTGCTTGACCTTGGCCATGGAAGGAGTGGATGACACTGAAACTGTGCGGGCTGCAGCTGCGTACCAGGGGAAAACTCCTGTGATGGGTGAGGCTGGGCCATCTGTGCAGTCCTTTTGCATTTCATTGTAACCCACAGAGTCAGCCTTCACTGACGTTTACAACTAGCAATTCTGAATGATGTAAGTTAAGTTCCTCCAAGGGGGAAAATCCACAGCAAGAATGGAATGCACGATTATCTCACCTGAAGTATTAATACATGAAAAAAAATCATCTCAGCTATCGGAAGTTTGTATTTGAAATATTAGAAACCTGTTTAATTATTGAGTTAAATGTCAAGAAAAACCCCACAATTGTTTTATATTTGAAGACAGGAAATGTCAGCGAGATTTGACAATACCATTCTACCTGAGTTTTCTATCCTATCTTTATCAGTCATGTCACAGTTTATTTCACCATTTTACTGGAACAAATGTATGTGAAATCAGTTTCAATGTCTTTCTGACCTTGTTCAGCAGATGAGCACTGATGAAAAATGGGACCTTAGCTTTCTACATGAAACAAGCTTATTGTAGTTATTTGTATTGTGGCAGGTCTTTTTAAGAGAATGTGTCACTCTTTATTGAATGAAAATGAGCTTCATGAGCAATACTCAGGTTTCATAAAAGATTAATGTCAATAGAGGCAGCTTGATTATATCTATACTTTTTTTTGAGATTTCTTGGGATAGTGGAAAAGATAACTTTCAGTTTTGAAATATATCTCTTTTTTTCTTTTAATGGCGGAAGAAAACGAAATTCATGAAATGCAAGAATATAAGTTTGACAGAAGTAAAATATTTGGATTGGGAGATAGACGACCTATAATGATGAGGTATTTTATTCTGCCTGGAAGAAATAAGACTATGAAATAAGAATTCTCCCCACAAAATATATGAGCAAAGAATAAAAGAAATAGCTCTCCTTCATAATTCTAACATGAATCCTATAAAATAGTTAGGACCCAAATATATAACTTTATTTACTAATGAAAAAGTGTCACATTATAAATCCCTTTTACCTTGACTGTCTTGTAAGCTTAGAATTTCATCCTGATAGTACTGTAATACTTTAATTATATGCATCAGCGATGGAATGAGCATAACAAATTATGTTTGTACAATGGGTTACATGGATTACTGCTTGTATGGTATTTGACCCATGGGACGCACAGACACTATGACCCCTTCATCACACACCGAGACATTGAGGGTCAGAGGTATTCAAGATGAGCCCCAAATGACACGAGCATGAACCTAGGTGCTCTGATCCTGGAGTCTGGGTTTTTTCACCACTGGATCCCATTCTAGATGAAGTCACGTGAATCAGAAACAGCCTGGGGTGCCCTGACTTCTCAGTTTCATATCCAGCCTGCTGGGTGGGTGTCCAGTATGTCTCTGATTTTAATTCCTGTTTGCCTAGCCCACCTTCCCTTGCCCATCGCCTCAGAGCCTTGGACACCACTTCCTGGCCATCTGGCGGGGTGTCCTCTGATGGCTGCAGCTGACCTCCATGCCAGCAGCTGCATACCGCGTTTTCTCCCATCTGCATTCACCGCTGCAAGTAAACCTTCCATGTTTGTCCTTGACCAAATATAAGGGGTCTGTAGGATTTGTATTGTTGTAGTCAAGAAAGCAGCAAGTTGTATCATAACACACATAAGAAGATTTATTCCACATCGATTTGCCAGATAAAATACAGGCCACCCAGGTAAATGTAAATTTCAGGTAAATAACATTTTTCGTGTAGATATTGCTGAAATAATGCATAGGGCATACTTGTGCTAAAAATATTTATTGTTTATTTGAAATTAACTTTAACTGTGCATCTTATATTTTATTTTCTAAATCTAGCAACCCTAACGGTAAAAGAAGTATGACTCTTTTCCAAGTCACCTCAGATGCCATTTAATAGTTTTAATACAGGAGGGTTATACAAATAGGGATGGAATATATGCAAGAATCCACACATGAAAGTTCATAAGTAGCATCTTACATGTCAAAAAAGATATTTGCTTCCAATCCAACATGTAATTCTTTCAAAATTCACCCAGATCACACGTTGAGGCNAACCGGGGCCCTCTGGCGTCCCAAGCCAGCTCTTAACCAACGCGCCACTCGGCCGGCCCTCCATATATATTTTTGTGTCCAAATATATTAACTTTTCAATCAGATTCAGAAACTGACGCCTGGGTTCATCCTTTTTGTATGGTGAAGTATTTTTTATAATCTTGGTCTGAGTACACTGCAGAAGTAGGATGTAAGATCTTTAGTCTGTAACCTCATATTTTAAACCCTGGTTTTCAGTTCCTCACCTTACTTCAAGAGAGCTTTTACAATAGCTGTACCTCCTTGTAAGGCAGTAGGACTGAGATGTGTATCTCAGGCTAGAAAGTGAAGACGCTCAGAATCCTGGAGCCACAGCCCACGCCCACTGACTCAGATTTCTGGAGCTGGAGCTGAATTTTAAACCAAGCTCTGTGGTGATTTTGATACATGTGGACCAAATTGCACAGTTTGAAGATAATAGTGAGATCACAATTATTTTGATGTTTCAAAGTAAAGAACAAAAATCCATTATTTAAATTTAAAGTTATTAAATAATTAGATTGTACACAGTGCTTGTGGGGACTCTCCACTCCTCTTTCTTTCTGTGTGTTTCTTCTCTCTCACGTCCGTGTCGCCGTTCTCACCTAGGCCCCTGTGCCTCCTCCTTTCTCTGTAGGCACTTGCCATTCCTGTCCCCAGGAATCCATGCTTGATTCTTATATTTTACTTTTGTTTTTGGACTATCCTATCACTCCTATGTCTTTCACTACTGCTCATAGGCTAGTTCAACATTTTTATCTTCTACCCAGATGTCTTTTCAGCATTTTGAACCCCTGCTGTTGTCCGTTCTCTCAATGTCAGTGACCGCAATGACCTCAAACTCAAAATGTCCAAAGCTGAAATTAAAATTGGCCCACCAACAAAAATCGATTCCTTCTTCTGGATTTTCTATTTCAGTTTCCATGTATGCACCCCACTCATCCATTTGTCCAAATAAGATTCTGGAAAGTTATTTTTCTCTTTACCTACTCTCACGCTTTACGCTAAATCAATCGGGGGGAAATCTCAATTCTTGTTCTTAAAAAACCAAAACGAAACAAAAACTCATTGTCTCCATAGAGTCTAGCTCTCTTCCATCCAAAGTCTCAGAAGGGGTCCCCACTGATGTTACTATAATGGCTTCCGGTTTGGGCAACCTTTTCCTGGTACTATTTTCCTCAAATCCATTCTCCATGTTGCTGCCAGATCTTTCTGAAATGCAATTCTGATCATTTATTCCTTTGCTTAAAATTCCTGAACAGCTCCCACTGCTGCCAGGATAAATGCGAGCCTCTGGGTGTGACAGTCTGGCAGGCTGGGTACCTGTCTAGCCAATTTCTCTCCAGTCTCTCTGTCTTTGACATGTCAGTCACTGAATTCCTGAAAGGGCATATCCCGAATGTGCTACACGTCAGGACTGTGGGCATGTGTCCCAATTACTGTGATTGCCTGTAGCCCCTTCTTTGACGGTTCGCTTCACTTTTTTATATCCTTCCCTCTCACTGAATCTGATAACGTGCTGTAGGGAGTGTTTGAGGATTTGGGAGCTGAGCAAGGAGAAAGCTGTGACCACAAGGGGGCAGCAGTACTCGCAAGCTTTATTTACATATTCCGACAGGTGTGCACCGAGGAAATACTACCAGCTAGAGATGTCCTGAGGCTTCAGGCGTGGTGACCACCATCCTAGAGGGAAGGAGGACCGGACTGGTGAGGGAGAGGGGCTCAGGGGCTGGTCAAATAGCTCCAAGGGGAGCAGTGCTTGGGGCTTTCGAGGGCCCCATGGTGGTTTTTCTTATCTGTGGCTAGCAGACACTAGGTGCCGTTTTGCAGGGTATGCAAATCAGGGGGACTCTAAATGCCTAAAAATCTGCTTAATTGGGTGGTGATGTTTAACAGTTGGATGTGTAAATATTTGTGGGCTTTTGAGCTAATAGGTCTCAGACTGCTGTAAATAAATAAAGAACTAAGGGCCCATAGACAGGCACCACCTTTGGCTTATTTGTATGACGGGTGTCTCTATAATGGTAACACTTTTATCAAACTGTGCGATTATTAGATTTTACTTATTTGTGTCTCTGAGAATATGAGTTTCTGGGCAATAGAGATGAGTATTTATTATTCCTCCTATGAACTTCACAGGACCTTGAGTACTGTCTGGTGCAAAGTGGAACACTACAAAAATGTGTGTTTCACAAACAGTTCTAAGATAGCATTGGGGTCACCCAGGGGTGACTATCCAGGTGGATGCCACTAGAAAATCTCATCTACAGGGAGACACTTAATCTGGCTCCAGATTCGTGTTGATGCAGGATGTCTGAAGTCATTTAATGTTTCATTTTGAATGGCAGTTCTTTTTAATTACAGTTTAGTTGACACTCGATATTATATTAGTTTCAGGTGTATGATAGTGATTTGACATCTATATACCTTATGAAGTGATCAATTTTAATAACTGAAATCTTTGAAGTTGAAGTAGAAGTAATTCTTTTCTAAAATACAACTTGTTTATAGAAAATCATATTAAATTTAGAATATAAGCCAATAGGCCAAGGATATTTTATTCANCTTCTTTCTGGTTTGGATCAAGACACAGAGATCCTAAAACCCTTGAAATTTTCTAAGTGTTCAGAGCTATAAAGGTGTCTTTTGTTTTGTTAATGAAGTGACTTTTGGGAAGCCCCTATAGGTCACCTAAGGAATGGGACAGATCATCAGAAAAACCCATTGGAACTTTCAGTCCCATCCAGACTTCCATGGTACAGAGAGGGGTTAGAGATATTCAGAGAGCTTCAGGGCTGTTGAACACATGGAGATTTAGAGAAAGTGGCACACTCAGAGAGTATGGAAGCTCTGTACCCCTTCTGTATACCTTTCCCACTTGCATCTCTTCCATCTAGCTGTTCCTAAGTTATATCCTTTTGTAATAAATGAACAACCTAGTAAGTAAAATATTTCTCTGAGTTCTGTGAGCCACTTTAGCAAATTAATCAAACCCAAGGAAGGAGTCTTAACCTCCCATCTATAGCCCCTTGGTCAGATGCACAGGTGACAAAGGTGACAACCTGGACTAGCAATTAGCTTCTGAAGTGGGGAAGGGGACAGTGTTTTAGAACTGAGCCCTTAACCTGTGGGATCTGATGCTATCTCCAGGTAGATAGTGTCAGAATTGAGTTGATTGATTGGTGGTAACATTGTAATTGGTGTCAGAATCTGACTCAGCCATTACTTCCTTAAGAATTTATTCTGCCTGTTCTCTATTTCCCTTCTCAGATTCAATTACATGAATTGGTGTTGTTTCATAGTTTTGGGATGCTCTGTTTTATTTATTTCGTTTTTGGTTTTTTCTCTTCATTTCAGTTTGGGTGATTTATATTAACTAATCTTCAAGCTCAGTCATTTCCTAGGCTGTATTCAATTGTCAGATTAGCTTGTCAAAGTCATTACTCATTCTCTATTACTGTGGGGGTTTTTAAAAGCATTTTTATTTGAATTATTTCTTACAGTTTTTATCTATCTGATCTTTAATGTTGCCTACTTTTTCCATTAGAGCATTTAATATACTAGTCATAGTT
Organism: Hipposideros armiger; assembly: GCF_001890085.2. Lineage (NCBI taxonomy): Eukaryota > Metazoa > Chordata > Mammalia > Chiroptera > Hipposideridae > Hipposideros > Hipposideros armiger. The sequence continues at coordinate 338,972 of NW_017732112.1, read as the reverse complement.
ATTTTAAATTTCCCATCTGAAAATTCCAACACTTGTGTCATACCTGTGTCGGAATCAAATGATTGCTTTATCTCTTCAGATTATGGTTTTTTTTTCTTGCTTTTTTGTGTTTCTCATCACTTTTTTGTTGAAAGACAGACATACTATCAAAAGAATAAATAACTAGATAAGTATCCTTTTATGCTTACAAATGAGCATGAACTTTTTTTCTCCTAGGTCTTTGTGTGGGGGCTAATGATTATTTCCCAAAGAAATAAACATAACCATTTTGTGTTCTGTGTGGTCTTCATTACTTTGGAAGTTTCTCAATATGTTCTCTCAGTCTGAAAACATATCTGATGTAAGCGATGTCTGTCCTGTTGAACACAGTTTTGGAATAAAATAGACAGCATCCAGTAACAGTACAAATACTAATTAAAAAAAAAAAAGCAATCTGTGTTTGACCAGGGGTTAGGAGTAGGAGAGTGAAAGGAGACATTGTTTGGAAGTTACAGAGTTTCTGTTTGGGATGATAAAAAGATCTGCAGATGGATGGTGGTGCTGGTTGCACAACTTGTGAATGTACTCAATTCAACTGAATTGTGCACTTAAAAATGGGTAGAATGGCAAATTTTATCTTATGTATATTTTACCACAGCAGAAACTGATTTAAAAATATATACATATGTTTAAGAAACATAAGTTTGATCCCTCTTATATCGGGGGTGCCAAAAAAAATGTATACAAGTGGACACTTTGGTCGTTGCTCAAGCAGTAGTTTGCCATAATCAGAAGTGTCTGGACACTGATGGCAACCACTTTGAGCAGCTCTTGTAATTTCAGAAGTCACATGTGACTTGTATTCATCTTTTGTTATCGGTATATATTGAACATTACAATTTTAATACAGTTTTTTCCTTTTTAAAAATGTGTATACGTTTTTTTGGCACCCTCTGTATTATGCTTGATTTTCTATAGATATTATTCATATCAAAATTTAACAAAATACAACTTTTCTTTTATTAAGTAGAGAAGAGTGAAGCCATTACTTGTAATACCAGGCCTCAGCAAACAATTGCAACACTTACTGAGGAATCTGAGGCTACTGGTTTCCTTTGTCCAGGATCTGCTGACTTCACAAAGGGGTGCTCCCCTTGTATTCTGCCTGTTTTGGCTTTCTGCTTGGAAGTGTTCCGATTCTCATAACAGTCTTTATTTCTTCAGTCATTACTTTAAGTCTGGTTTGCCTTATCTTGCATAATTTTTTTTTTGTACCCATGATTTTGACCATTAGAGGTTTTATTTTATACTGTGATATAAGAAGTTTTGACATTTAAAGATTTTGCTAATTTTCTTCATTTTACTTTACATTTTTCACTTTCAGTGGAATATTTCCTTCCTGTCAATTTTGACTATTATGATGGATTAATAACTCTGAAAATATCTAAAAGTAGTTTGAAAATAAACATACCCAAGAGTAAAATATATCTTTTTCAAAATTATTGTTATTTTGTATTGAGCTATATATAATTGTAGAATCAATTTGTTCTTATGCTGTTAACATAGCCCTTTAATACATAGTCGACCATTTTATAACAATATATAGCTCATAAACAATCAGTTTACTTCTGTGTGGCATTTGAAAGTTTTCACATGATACAGTTTTATATTTCTTGTATCTTCACAACTGTACTCTAATGGTCTATTGACAGACATGAAAACTTCCGTCGGTAGGGATCCTGAGAAATGTTCAGTGGGTGACCTAAGAAGACATAGGGACTAGGTGACTTGGGGAGGGTTACTGGAATTTAGTTTTGCTTGTTTAACCTGCTAGAACTGTTGTGTGACTGAAATAATGCATGTGGAAATGCACTCGAAAACTTTCTCTTTCCATCCTTTTCTTTCCCCTTTCTTTATAAGTAATACCTTAAGGATTCCATTGTTATAATTTTGAAAGCTATGTAGAGCCATTTATTGTTATCCCTTACAGATACTTTTTCAGCTGAATTGTATGAGCGCTCATTGGAAAAATAACAGAAACTCATCCAAATGCTTTTCAAGTATATACGATTTAGGGTTAATCTTTAGTAAATAAAAATTAGCTTCAGGGTGTTGGTTTAGTTAAGAAGGACATGCAGTTGTCCACTGTCCTGCTAGCTTTGAGGCTCACAGACCAGATGGGAAGCAAGTGTAGTAAATTTAGGGACTGTAATGTGTCATTTTGCAAGGTTCGAGGGGCACAAGATGCCTCAGATTAAGATCCAAACACTTGCTATAAAGCCCAATGAGAATGTTATGATGATTGAAAAATGATTGCATATGGAAAACAAGAGATGTGTGCTCAATAAAAAAAGGTATGAGGGATGGAAATACATTCTCATTGAAGGAAAAGAGAATAATTTTGTCCTAGAGTAAAATGATTATTCTGGAATAAGGAAGGAAAAATATAAGACAAAATCATAAGATTTGTGGAAATTGCAGAAGGTTCATGGAGAAGGAATTTTGAAAAATAAATCTTATGTGTGGTCAAACTAACCAAAATTGGAACAGATTTAGTTAACTTCTAGAATACGCTGACATAGAAGTGGAATTTGGTTTTCTCTCTCTATTAAAAGGACAAGTTTTCCGATGCTGTCAGTACACTCTTGGTAAGAAATTATAACGGGAAAGTGAGAATTTGAGCAGAAACCTGAAGCATGAGTAGGAGTCAGTTGAATGAAGAGTGAAGGGAGAGGTCATTTAGTGCAGGAGGCTCCTGTGTGTGAGGCCCTGAATGACTGAACGACTCAGAAGATAGTGGCTGTGGATGAGGCGTAAAGGAGGCAGGAACCACATCTATCAGGGCCTTGTAGGACACAGTAAGATGTTTGGGGTTTATTATAAGTGCAACCAAACTCCATTAAAGAGTTTTAAGCAGGGGTGCCTGATCCCACATTTGTTTTACAATCCCTCTAGTAGCTACGTAGAGAATGACTTGGATGAGGGCAAGTTAGCACACGATTACACTCTAGAGCAGTGATCCCATGGGGATTTCTGAAAATCCAAATTCTGACTTGGAAGTTCTATAACCGGGTCCAAGAGTCCACATTTCTCATACATGCCAGTTGATGCCAGTACTGCTGTTCTATGGACCACATTTTGCAGAGTAAAGTGGTGACAATGGCAATAGAGAAAGTTCCCAGAGCCCTAATTTTCCTGACTATTGAGATAAAAACAACAATTTTTTTTCCTGAAATACCTTTCAGTCAACTCTGAGCGATTTATTCTTCTTCATGCTTTTGTTTCTTTAAGAGATTCTGTATATATGATCAAAAAAGGAAGATAAATTTCCTCTCTCACTGGCATTTTTTTTTTCTTTTTTGGTGGGATAGCAAAGAGTGCAGTGTTTTGTCTGGTTTTGTTCTCATTTAATTAAAATTTTGGAATTAAAACTGCATCGTTTCCTGCTGTATAAACATGTTCACTTACTCAGTATTCTGCCAACATGGGGACCCTTGATTAGGCATTTTTAACAACTGAATTTAAAATCTCTGTAGTGTATAGATGCAATGGTTGCATAAATTAACATACTATGTGTGTAACTAATTCCCCATTATGAGAAGGTAATTGTGTTTTCTCCAACCATATGATTTTAGTAGCATTATTAATATGCATATTATGCAAATGTAAAACATTTGAGAAATTCCATTAAAATAAGTCCTGTATTTAATTTACATATGTTCTGATCATTAAACATGTCACCATATTAATAAGTAGCAGTGTGTGTAGTGGTTAGTGGGTCAATGTGCATATAAAATGAAATATATGTATACATAGCATTTGAAACAGAATCATTGTCTTGGTATCTCTATATAATCACTTGCTATTTTCATTAACAGCTTGAGTCTATGGCCATAATTAAGAAGACATAAAAATTTTACTCTATAATATTTGTTGGGAAATTATTGGGAAATATTTTCTACGGTTTAAAAATATGATTTTAATGATTATTTTTAATGTTTATTTTGACAGCTTAAGAGTATTTTCTTTACAAATGAGTCTAAGACTAGTAGTTACAAACACAATTTATGTACTATCAAAAATTTGGAAGTTATTTGCAATAGTTATTTAGAAACTTTGATAATAAATATGTTTTGCATTTCTTCTCTATGTGATTTTACTTTTTGCTATGGAACCTGAAAACAACATCCCTCTAATGTCTGTGTATTTACCTTAAGTAATAAGAGTAGAGTTGTATTTTTAAGGTCCTGTAAGAGAGGCTGGAGGTGCCAAGGCCTCCTCACAGTATCTGAAAGTCAGCATTTCCTTCTCTCATGCTGTCTGAAATTCCTCCAAAGACAGATTCATTTAATTTTATTTTAACACCAAAGAGGATCAGTCAAACTGCAGGGTAGAAAAGGTGAGGAGAGGGTTTGTTAATGCTGAAGGAACGCAAGGCAGCCCGGGTCCCCTGGCAAGGCCTTCTGGGCTGCTAAGAGCTGCATAGGCTGTGGAAAGTCTGGTGCTGGATGGGATACCGGAGGCCAGCATGTCAAAAGCACAGGAAGAGCATTGAGTGGTGTCAGAAACTAGCTTCTTTTACAATCCAATTGTACCTAGGACAACCCAGTTCTTAGACAGTCATTATTCATTTACACACATGGAGGAACTTCTCCTCCCAGCATGGACGAATAGCAGCAGGGTCTCCACAGGACCACAAGATGAAGAGAGGTATTCCACATGGAGGCTTGCAGGGAGGATGCCCCCAGATGCCCAAGGATGTGGGCTACTGGCCGAGAAGGTGATATTGGGAGGCGTGAAGGCCCGTCAGCAGTATGCCTGCTGTGCCTGAGGGTGCAGAGTGCTGGGGTGCATAGAGGATCTGCTTGCCTTGAGGAAATAAGCAAGCTTACCAAACACGTCAATATGCTGAGAATGATAGCGAGAGCCAAGTTTACCACTGTTGGAAAAGGTATTTACAAACAAGGTCAGAAGGAATGACGAAGTGATGGGTTGTAATAGGAAATAGTATGAACTCATGATTAAAATATATCTATATCTATATCTATATCTATATCTATATCTATATCTATATCTATATCTATATCTATATCTATCTATATCTATCTATTGTAGGGAGCCGGAGGTCTGCAGTAAGGGTTAAACCTGAAAGCTGGCAGGCTGACAGGCTCTCAGGCCGGGTGAGCAGCGTGGGAAGGTTGGCAGCTAAGGAGAAAACAGCCAACGGCCTTGAAAGCTAGAGTGGAAGGCCATCCTATTAACAGTTTCTGCTTGTTATGTTTTGCTTTAACCCTGGGAAGATTGCTTCCCTACACCCTATGGAAAGGGGGAGATGTTCCCTGGGAGGAGGGGACTATTCCCTCAAGTTTCCAAAACCCCCCTACCTAACGAAAGTTACTTTTGCTATAAAAGCTGTGTGTAAACAATAAACGGCGCCACTCTCTGCTATCAGCATTGGGTGGACCTTCTGTTCCTAGCTTTCGTCTCCAGTCTCTTTCTTTTCCAGTCTCCCACCCAATCCTCTCAGGTACCCTCTCGGTAGACTCCTGGCTGATGAGTCAGGAGTGCTCGTTTGATGTGTGGGTCACGTCAATCTATCATCTATATATCTATATCTGTACATACACGTGTGTGTGTGTATGTGTGTGTATGGTATACACATTTTAAGAAAGAAAAAAACTATTAAAATTGTAATACTCAATATATACCGAAAACAAAAGATGAATACAAGTCACATTTGACTTCTTCAATTACAAGAAGTGGTCAAAGTGGTTACCATCAGCATAATTTTAATACAGTTTTTTCCTTTCTTAAAATGTGTATACATATTTTGGCACTCTGTAGATATAGCTATATATAGATATAGATATAGATATATAAATATATCTATATATATGTGGCTATATATATCACCTATATCTGTGTCTATATATAGCTGAAGAGATGTGGAATTAGAGATGCATGTATGTGTGTGCACGTATGCTTGTATTTCCTGGCCTATCCACTAAGTAGGCCTAGAAACATTGAGACTGGTAGCAATGAGGACTGTAGCACCTAGTTCTTGGTTTCCAAATGCAAATCTTACGTTGACGAAACCAATCCTTTTTGGAGAAACTGTTGACTGCCAGGCTAGGACATGGGAAGTCCAAATTCTCTTGTGCCATAAAGAAAGTGCTCAAAGAATGATAGCAATATGCCACAGTGCACTTTAGAGACTCTCACCAGCCTAATTTATGACAACTAGAGCCTCGAAATACATAATGGTAGTAATGGAATATAACCCACTGAGTAAAAGTTAGCATCTATGTCACTCTAATATAACTAAATGAGTGAATCAGTAAATAACTGGGGGGAAGAAAATGCTCTTCTTTACAGTACAATGCTAATAATAAATATAGAAAAACTGATGGAGCAGAAAGACACCACAGGGTCACTGTCATTGTGGTGATGGAGTCAGGTGGGAGTTGTCAGTGGAGGCTGAGCTGATGGTGGTGGCTTGAGGAGGAACAGGATATGACGTAATCCCTGACTATCTCCCCATCAATGGAATGTATCAGTTACAAAAGGTGGGGAAGAAAGCTAGTTAAAAGAATGTGGAGAAACCTAGCTAAAAGAACAGGACCAGGTGCTAAAGGATAACCCCCCACTGGTAGGCACATCAATAGTGTGGACCCCTGATGTGAAGCACAGAGAAAGCATGATTTCTGTGCTTTCTCTGCCAAGAACATGTGTCCCAAGTCTAGTAACCAGGCTACCTCAGGTGGACCCAGATTCAGGGTCATCTGACGATATTTAGATCTATATCTTTAAAACTGTGAAGATCAAAGACAAAAAGATGGAGGAGGTCTTCTAGTTAGGAGAAAACTGAAGAGGCATGCCAACTGAATGCAACGTGACTTTCTGAATGAACTCTGAACCAGAAAGAAAAAAGACATTTCAATGGAGCCCTTGGTGACATTTGAGTGGCATGTATGGATTGGAAGCTGATGCCATACCAGTGATGATTTCCTGACTAGGAAGGCTGTATCATGAGGGTAGCGAGACATCAGGACTATGACTTGCTCATATGGTTCAGAAAAAAAGGCTGGTATTATGGATACACACACATATGGCATGTGTGAGAGAGAGGAGACTTAACAGCTGGGGAATTCTCTGTATAATCTATTTAAAAGATGGTGGTGTTGACTAAGAACTGTAGGTGCAATTGTGACTTGAAAATGTAACTCGGGATCAATAGTCATTATCACATTTCAGCACAGTGTGTGTTTTTTATTCACATTTTCACTATGGTCAGGCATGTTTTTCCTTATTTCTGACTTGGCTTTTAAATTGGACCTGGAGTCTTCTTGACATTACAAGCATATTTCTCAGAGTTGTGATACATCAGCCTCTGGTGTTTCCCAGCCATACTCAGTCAGGCCAGAGTGTGTGAAATTGTTTCTGTGGACCTGTAACAGTATGTTCTCAATTTCACTGTTGGTGATTGCTACACCACAGCCCTCCCGGAATCACTGAGGGTGGGAGAACATTGGAGCTGGAAGGCCCCTTGTGAGATGATGGAATCCAGCCCCTTTGTTTTGTAGTACCTGAGTGAACGGCCCAGAGAGCTCACATAATTAATATCACCTGAGTAATTAATAGCAGAATCATGAGTACTCTGGTCTCTGACTCCCAGTCCAGTGCTCCTCCGCAGCTGCTGTGTAGAAATCCTGCTCTGGGTTCATAGTCTCCTAAGTGTAGCTGTCTGTTTGGGAAACCAGCAGACAGGGTTCACACTTATGCTCGCTTTGCAGAATTCATCTGTCAGGACTGTGGGAGCATCAAGAGATGAAGGGCCTTAGTGTTGCATGTTCCATACCTTTATGCCACTACACTTGCCTCTTTATTATTCTTCTGATGCACCAGGCATTACTCTAGCCTAAGGCTCTCTCTTAGTTCAGGCTACTTTAACAAGATACCACAGACTAAGTCGCTTAAACAACAAACATTTATTTTCACAGTCCTGGAGGCTGGGCAGCTGGGATCAGGGTGCCAGCATGGCTACGCTCTGGTGAAGGCTCTCTTCCTGGTTTGCAGACAGCCACCTCCTTGCTGTGTTCTCACATGGTGGAGCGAGACAGAGCACCAGTAGTCTCTTCACCTTCTTGTAAGAATACTGATGCCATCATGAGAGGTCTGCTCCCACGACCTCATCCAAACCTAATGACCTTCCAAAGGCCCCACCTTCACATACCATCAAATTGGAAACCAGGGCTTCAATATATGGATTTTGGGGGACACAAACATTTAGGCCTTTCCCTCTACCTGGTATGCTCCTCCCCAGATGTCCTTTCAGGAACACTCTCTCCTCCTTCACACCGCATCTCAACCTCTCAATGTGACATACACTGACCATCATATTTAATTCTACAAACTGCACCACCCACTTCTCCACCACCCCTGATTCCCTTACCTGGTTGTCCTTTTTTTCATCACCTTAATAATTTATTTATTATGCTTATTATTCATTGTCTGTTTCCTCTGTCATAAGATAAGTTACACGAGGGCAAGGGTTTGCTTTGTTGACTGATGTAACCAAGTGCACAGGACAGTATCTGTCATACGACTTAGGGTACATATTTATTGAGTGAATCCATCAGAATCACTCTACATCTCCACCTCTGAATGAGGAAATAGGAAATAGACTTGCCCTGTGAGGCTTAGTTCCCACACCAGGAGCAGCAGCATTTCCTGGGAACTGGTTAGAGGTGCACATGCCTGGACCCCACCCCAGACCTAGTGAAGTCAGAACCTCTGGGATGGGGCCCCAACAACTTGTGTTTTAGAAAGCCACCTAGTTCATGCAGATACAGGCTTGAGTTTGCAAACCCCTGGTTTCACACTGACTCCAACTGCTCTATGAACACACCAGAGGCTGGCAGGTGGGCACAGCAAGGTGTGCATCGGTTCTCTCTATGCTTGTAAATTTTTTGTTAATTATTAGGCTCTTGAGAAGTCAGAGAGCCACGCTCCATGGAAAAAAAAACAAAGCAGAACAACCAAAACTATGAGGAGCATCTTCAAGGGCAGTGGCTGAGGAGAAAGTCGGGCTGCCACCACACCCTGGGTGCTGTCGGGGAGGGGCTAATGCAATAACTGGCTGATTTCCCTTTCCTTCTTCCCCCTGCTTGTCACACACTATGAACCGCCTAACCCCATTCCTACCCCATTCAGAGTGAAGGGCCTGTGTGGCCCTGAGGTAATCACTTCATATCACTGTGCCCATTTTGTCACTTGTTAAACGAAAGGGCTTGATGAGATGATGTTTCCAGTTTCTTCGCAATAGTCACATTTTGCACCTTTCTAATGATTGGGGGCAATCTAGAGGGGAGTTGCATACAAACACCCTCTATTTTAACTGGACTCTGGATTTTAATAAGAGACAGGAGGACAGAGCTCAGGTCCTCTTTAGGAATAAAAATATGTTATTATGATTTGCTTAAACACAAACTGGTTTTACTAATAAAAAAATGATTCCTGCGATGCCATCTTGTCTGTCATCGTGCTATTTGAAGACACTGGAGATAAAAGCCACAGGTCCCCTTCCTGAAGGAACATGTAGCCTGGTAGAAAGGCATGGGTGAGCCCCAGGGTACTGAGGGATAAACCCACCCGGAAAGAGCAAGGCAAGTGTGAGCTGCAGCTGTACACCAGGCACTCAAGGGCAGAGAGTCACTTGAATGTTATTTGTTAAAAAAATATCAATAATCGTATAGAGACTTGATGTTTAAACAAAGCCAGGGAAAATTCACACATGCTTCTAAAATCAGAAACACTGAACAGCACTGCAGTGGATGTTCCTGTTCATCCTTTTTGCTCTAATGCCCCAATTCATTTATTTAAATGATGTCTACTGTTTCCCTTATCCTCTTAAAAGGAACGCAATAACACCAATGCATGGACTTCAGGTGACTTGAGAGTCACCACAGTGGTGTGTTCACTCTGGAAAATTCTAAGGGTAGGAGGCTCAGAACATGACAGCGTCCTTCACTCCCATGCGTGATGTTAGGGAGCGATGGGTTTAGGGGACCCACAGAAGACTGTCAGGCTCTTTCCATGGCACCATGCATTGAATGGGACGAATCACATTTTCAAGTATGTTTTGATCAAACAGGCCTTTTTCTTACTTTAAATGATCCAGGATACCTAGAAGCCGTAGCTACAAAGAAAAGGGGTAGTTGGTATAATTCTTATTTGTGATAATTAGCACTCAAGGATCCTCATGATTTGAGATATTTTCAGTGAATCAAAAACTTGATAGACATTATTTATTCAACTGTATTAAGCATGTACATACAGCTAAGTCAAATATCTGCTTCTTTTGATGTGAGACAGGAGAATGTCAATTCATTGTGGTGACATTCAAGATGGTAAGAAAGCTGACTGCCTCTATAGATATCTTTGATGCACCAGGCACTGTGCTATAATCACATAAAAAGTATGTGGGTTCTTTCAGGGAAATGCCGGAATGGTTTCCAGGGTGATGTTTATTGGCATAGCCAGAGTGCCGCTTCAAGGGGCAGGGACTGGGAAAACCAGAGGACATCAAAGGCAAATGATTTAACATACAACCCCTCCCCCCAACCTTAGAAATTCCTATAACTCTGGTTCATGACAGGCTGGCTGGTGGGCTGCTGTGGGGTGCAGGGTCACCAGGCTAGCGTTTCTGGGGGAACTAGAGTTGGAAGAACTCTCTCTGGGACATTGGCGATCTTTACTTCTTCCCATGTAGGCCTCCTGTCTGATCCCATGTGAAAAGCTTTCTTTACTTTTTATTCTTTAAAAATGTCCATACCCTCTGAATAGACTATGAATGACATCGGGATTTAGACAGACTTTGTAGTTAAAGAGCCAGCGCCATTTCTCCATGGCAGAGGAGGGGTGTTCAAATGTTGACACACACACACACACACACACAGCCATTCCTGGGGAATGTTCACTGAAAATGCACTTGTCCTTGTTGGTCCTTATTGATCGTGTGCACAATGGTTATTCAATATTCTATCAGTGACAGGCAAGGTATTGATGGCATCACCCAGGGACTGAGAGTAAGTTTACATCACTTGATAGTTTCTTCCAGAGAATCAGGCAAAGGGAACCACGAAGCAATTTATTAACACAGCAAAATTGAGAGTATATTTTAATTCCCATTGTAATGATTTTTGTCTAGAGTACATTGATTTTGTTTCACCATGCTGCTTCTGTAAATGGGAGGGAAACAGAATTATGATTCAAATTACTAACATAATGAAAAGTCATTTGTATTCCTTTTTATTACTTCGACTGACACCCGGTGAAGAAGATAACCGCACGTCATTTAGAAGCATGCTGCAGGGAGTGGAAAGGCAAACCCTCATTAACCATCTGTCAACCGCTTCAAATGATAAAGTCATGGGGGGTAAAATGTAATACTACTTACCATGCAGGAACTACTTTAGCCAGGATAAACACAGGTTTTTAAATACAGAAGAGCTGTGAGTTTCTTATTAAAGGGGCTTTGAAAGGGTTAGAGTTACAGGTAGTTCAGAAATGTTGACAAGTGAGGGTTGGCACAAATGAACACCTGAGACCTGTCAGAGCTAATAACAGGTCCAGAGATGACATGCTGGGACTGAAGGCAGGCGCAATGTATTCAAGGAATGTGTTGTCTCTTTCCTCCATCTGGTTGGCTGGGCTTTGCACAGGGTGAAAATAAGTATTCCGCATGCTCTGTGTCTCAGTCTGATGCCCTCACTTTGAATGTGATCTGGATATTGCATTTGAAATTTTCCCACCAACTCCTTTTGTTTTCTAAGTGCTGGGTGTAGATACAAGACCTTAGCGATCTAACCTGAGTTTATAAGTCCAAGTTGTGCCCTCCAGGGGAGAATTTTGGAGAGATTTATCAATCAGAGTTCTGGCAGGAAGCACAGGACACATGGAGATCAGATTCTAAAGACATTTTAATAAAAGGACAATTTACAAAGGCACATGCAGTATATAGGATATCATAGGGAATGCTGAGGACACCCGGGATAGGGAGTATGGATACTGGGAACCTATTTCCTCTCCAAGGCCCTTGTGAGGTGAAAGCTGGAACCATGGAGACGTGGCTGCACTTGTCAGTCATATGGACGTAGCCACGCCCAGAACCAGGACCCCAGAACAGAAAGGGTTCAGGAAGAAATGCCCAGATCTCCGTTTCCTGTCACCATTGAGTCTCTTGCTGGTGCGTCCCATTGGCTGAATTTAATCAGAAGTTAGAGAGCAAGGTAGCCTGGGCGATGAAGTCAATGCAGTGTCCCCAAGAATAGAATGCAAAAAATGAGAGGCCACATGAGGACAGCGGGCACTGTGGACAAGACAGGACCGAAGAGAGGGAAGCATAAATAATTCAGCCCCTTTTCAGACATTGTTCTTAAAAGATAAGCTTCCCTC